>NW_028221471.1:0-58603 GCF_014529385.1 Adiantum capillus-veneris
GAACCAAGAAGATAAGAAATCTTTGCTGTATTGATTGTTTTGATTATTCTAGTTAAACTCTGTGAGATTCAAGAAGCTTTGTACAAGCAATTTGATGATGTTGAAGGTTCCCTATTGAATGTCTACTTGTGTAGCTTCATACAAAATAATAGTACTTTTGTAGACCCTTTGCACATAATAATAATTTGTAGACCAGCTTTCACATAATAGATTTGTAGTATCTTGCAGAAAGAGGTGAGTGAGAAGTAGCTGGCAACCACTACTATGAGCTATCCAAGTGTGTGCTTGCAGTTTCCTGGGAAAAGCACAGCCACCATGTATGAGGCTGCAAGGTTCTATGTTTGTGAGAGGTTGCATGGTCCTAGGCGGCTACGTTCGAAATAGAATTTTGTTCTTAGTTTGATGCTCGTAGCTGCCTGGGAAAAGCACAACCACCATGGATGAGTCTGCAAGGCTGCATGTTTGTGAGAGGTCGCATGGTCCTAAGCGGTTGCATTTAAAATAGAATCCTGTTCTTAGATTGATGCTATTTTAGGTAAAAATAATACACATGACAACATTTTAGCAGTGGCTACAACAACACATAATCTCGATAATCTAATTTGATAAAAGCTTCCATGACTGTCTATAAGCCATTGAGACAAAGCAAGAGAAAAAAGCAAAGGTGTAGCAGGTCACAAGCACTGCTAGATACCATGGCATTAGAGATGCTTAGAAGAATTTTGAAATAGCAATCATCATGGCTCTACGTGCCATGGCATTAGAGATACTTTCTTTAAAAAAAATAAAAACTATAAAATAGTAATTATCATTATGGCTTTACGTACCACGGCATCAAAGACACTATTTTTATAAGAAATGAAAAATTTGCAAAACCTCAAAGACAATGACTCGTCATTAGATAATGGCTTGGTAAATATTGTCATCTATACATCGTATTCACATGAAGACCATCACACATGTTAGTGTACCATCATAAAATTATGTGAAGTATTTTATGACAAATCGTGACGAGATCAATAACATGTATTGAGAAACAAAGACATGGATGGAGAAAATAAAGACACAACATATGATATCACCTTGAACCATGGATGAAGATGCATCATGTAACTTCACCCATGACACCATGGATCTCGACATGTCATTGTAGATCTTGGTGAAACTTGTCCTTTCACAATACAAATGGTGATAGACACGGCATATGTCTTCTCAATAACTTCCTCCAAAGGTAGAGCAACAATAGAAGCATCCTTGGTTTGGCCAAGGAGGAAAAAGGATGGTTAATGGTTTAGGGTTTAGTTACACTACCAATTCATCATTAAATTTTCTTAGCTATGGCTATTTGATGTCCTCTTTTATTGTCTTCACCATCGATAATGTACCAACTATCTCCAACTTTGACGCCTGCATGACCTGCTTGAGGTGTTGGTGTCACTCCTTGTGGTTGAGGTTAGGACCATTCCATACTGTCTAGGTAAAGAACATGAAGGTCATTGAAGCAGGTTGAATGAGAACTATCACCAAATACAAGTAGATAATGGCCTGCTTGAACTGTAGTTGTATGATCAGAACGAGGAGAAGGCGGTGTTCCTATTGCTTTGACATCATCCCACGTCATTATTTCAAGGTCAACAATATTCAAATCATTAAGAAGCCAACATTTTGAATCTTCTCCGCCAAACATTAGAAGATTGGAGCCTACTATGTGCACCTTGAGCTATTGTAACGAGCTTTACAGATTTGCTCACAGACGAGAGGAGAGACTTTGAGATGATTCTCTCTCTAGTGCTTGACCTAGGATGCTAATGAGACGATTCGTCTACAGTCTAGTGGAGACATTTGCTCACAGACGAGAGGGTGACTCTGCTCTTAGTGGAGACCTATTATCCTTTTCAATTCAGGAAAAGTAGCAGCAAAACATGAGGGATTGGGGGAGGAAGAACACCTTTGACTGTGGGAAGATGGGCCCACTTCGAGCAAAGCCTCCATGACCGGTGGTCTAGAAACAGTGGACAGGTGATGAAAGCATCCAAAATATATAGTGTATTCGGTTATCATGCTAGTTTCACACACTAGAGGTCTCTCATTTGTGTCCAGGTCTGGACACCATAGCCCACCATAGGCAGATGCTCAAATGCTTCTGCTAACTCGTTAGGAGCTAGCTAGTCAGGTACAACAATGTACTTAGGATCTACAAAGAGCCCAAACTGATGCACTGCAAGTTGACTATTGTTGGAATGCTGTGGCATGCACTATTTAAAGCCAAACAAAACAACATACTGCAAGCCATAATCGACAGAACTAGATACCTAACAACTAACTTGTGCACCATAATCGTTGCCATACATGAACAAAGAGGAAAAGAAAGCGGGAGAGAGTGAGAGAGCAAGTGAAGGTTCACCTCCTAGAGCGGAGTGCTACGCAAGCACATCGAGAGAGAAGAGAGGAAAGGAGACAAGAACAAGACGAACACTGGGTTCAATCTCCCCCTGTGCAAGAGTGACCATTTCCCTCTTGCACGTATTTGATTTATAGATTTGTTGAATGGTCAAAAGTGAGTACAAACTGGCCGCCGGTCATAAATGGACAAAGCTCATAAAAGAGAACTTGAATAAAGTATACATAATATATATATATATATATATATATATATATATATATATATATCCGTTTGTATAGGGCCTAGATAGGTCAAGCCTTTTCCACCTGTCAATTGAAGTAAATTCCCAAAATATCAATTCCATTACATACTCTCCGTTGAAAAGCAAATGCTCTTAGTTGCAAAGATAAGAATCTGCAAACAATACTTGTCAAAAACAATGATTAATATCCTACGTTACGAACATGTCATAGTAAAAGGAAGAAATTATTGAACTAAACTATATTGTTTATGCCTGTCATCATCCACATATTACCTATTCTAGTGTCCCATACCACTAGAATAAGCAGTATATGTTACACCTTGATGAATCAAGATATCATTGGTCACACTCATCATCCAATAATCAATTCTCGTCAATGTTAGTTGCAATTCAATAAATACTGTCGCGACATGAAAATATCATATACCAAGTCCAAATCCAACGTCAAATATAGGTAACAATTTCAAAAAGTGTTAAGTTTTTATCAATAATTGACCATGCAATAAAATAATATGCTATGACAATTAAACTATATTGTTAAAAAGAAAAGAATAGCAATATGATTCAACGTCTAGAATTCTAGAATGGAATAATTGTACATAGAAAAAACTCAGTTAAATATTGATTGGAGTGAATGAAGGTAAGATGCTTGCTGGAAGGTCCATCTAGGTTATACAAGGTAGCTACTATAAATTATATTAAGATTAGTGTCAGAGAGTACCTCCTAAGTCATGAGTCTTTGTTCTTTCTATACAAAGTCAGAGAGTACCTCCTAAGTCCATGAGTCTTTGACCTAGTTTATGCTTCTCAGACAAGAAGTAGTTAAGTTTTCATGAATATCAAAAAAAGTTGAAGCTTGGCACACTATTCAGGTAGCCTGCCTTAATTCTTTGAGCAAAAATCTACTAGTGAAAGATGCAAGATCACATAATTTTGGTAGAGATAGCAGTAGATTATCATTCTCTAGTGAGTTTAGTGGTTAATGAAATTGTGTTAGAAGATGGATTTGTGAATGATATAATAAAGCAAAATAACGTATCCCAAGAGTATACTATTGTGAGCTACAACACTCTAACGTCAGCAACATCCATAATTGCAAGGATGTTAAGAAAACTCTCCATGCTAGATAGAGAGTATCGGGAGCTTGGGTCTTTCGGTTCACAAGGGATAGGAGGGGGACTCGACTATGCTTGGAGTTTTGGCAGAAGATGCCACCAGATTTAGTCTGTATTATGTCTTTTATAAGTTATCCGATGTGGATTGTGACTACCTAGATCTTTGTGATCATCTCTTGTGTAGTTTCTGGCATCACTATGATTGTCACATACACTTTTTCTATTGTGTCTACCATCACTAGTGTATATGTGGTATTGTTTCTCTGCTTACAATGTAGAATGAAGCACAAACACTTTTTGGGGATGTTCTGGTTAAGCTCAATGAGATAAACTATTCGAGTTAGCATGATCACTCTAACAGGTTTGGATGGACGCGTACACCCCTTAACTATCTAAAGAGGCCTCAATAATTGAAGAGATGAACCGTCAACTCTAAAAATGTGTTGTTCATTTGGTTATAAACCTATGAGGCTGGCATTTAGTAGGGACCCTAAAAATAATAATCAAAGAGAAATCACGAAGGGATTATTGGCCAGTAATATCAGTTGTAATCCAAAAGGTGTAAGCCACAAATAGCGAACTAGTACTAGTATGTATCCATTATGGTTTTTGTTTTATTATTTTTTATTTTTCTATTTACATAAAATAATATAGAAACTTAAGGAATTTTGCTCTCTACCTGTCCCTCATAGTATGTTTTGGACAATGCCCCTATGAGTATGCATGTGACGCTCGACACACAAGTAAAAGAAACAGGTTGTTGAATTTCGAGAGCCTCTGCATGATGAGGATGATAGCTTACGTGAGATAGCCCATTGCAAAAACCCAACATTCAAAAGATGAAAAACTAGTTGTGGATTTGACTCCGAGAAAGGTCAACTACCTATCTCCCAAAAAAAATAACGTGGATTGCATGCTGGGCACGCCAGTGTTTGGTATAGAAGAAGAAAAAGGAAGAAGAATGTTGAGTATTTTAACGTCGTAGAAAACTATCTGAAGAGACCTTAAAGATCTATTCGCAGACAAGGAGAGATAGAAACGAAATGAAATGTTATACTTGCACCAACACAAGGAACTGACATACTCCCTCATCTCAATTTGTAACAGTGGGAATCTTACAAGATTCTTCTACAACCTTGGCTTCAAGGAACTCACGAAATTGACGGAACACTAAAACTTTGAAGAGAGGGTAGAGTCAAACTCACGAAAGCATGGTCAGATCCCAGGTTAACGACGCTAACCAACTCGTAGGCAGACCGTCCGTGCATATTTAAAGTACCTCACATAATTAAAAAAACAACACTTTTTCCCAGGTCCCAACTCGATGACGTAGTAGTTCCATTGTCCCCAAGTTTTTTCTGCCTGACTTTGTGTGCCCTACTGTCTACCACCAACCTCCTTGTTTGTCATTCGTCACCTACCTCTGTGCGACTGGATGTTCCTTGCCTTCGATACCTGTGGGTATATTTGTTGATTCCCCCTAATAAACCATTTTGCAAAATCGTAGCGACATACTAACAAGTCTTCAAAAGCCAATGAGATCAAAATGATAGGATCTAATACAATGTTTGCATAAAACAAAATGAGGTAAAATTTAGTCATCATCCTCATCGTCAAGGCGTCATCTGGAAGGTATCGTAGAGGTCGCTTTAGAGCGTCATCAATGTACGCCATGTCTTTCTCCCCAGTTCTATCTCTTCGTTGTGCTGCTCTGTGATAGCTCCATTCAGCATGATCACCTTCGAGAAATGCTAAGAATATTCATGCTCACCCCTTCTCCAAACTACAAAATGGGTGATAGTTGGTGGTTGAAGAGTTGCAACTATTGCATGCAAGCGAGTTGACGGCCAAGAGTGCTAGCAATGAGTGGAGATCGTAGAGAGAGAGAGAGAAAGAAATAAAGAGAGCAGGTGATGAGGTAGTCGTGATTTTTTTTTTTATAAAAAAAATTTGATTGGATGGCAACAACTGAAGGTGTATGTGTGTGGAGAACACGGAAGAGAGAAAGAGAGAGAAAGCGGTGCTGATGAATTCAGTCGCTTCGCACTTTGCAACACGGATTGGATTGGCATCATAAGCAAAAAAAGAGAGAAAGAGTGGCAGTTATGATCAGTTCTTAGATATTGTCATTCACCAATGAGGGAGAGAGAGCTGGAGTCCCTTTCTGAATGGTTGAGCGTCTATGCAAACTAGGGGCCACAAGTGTGTTGCATGGAAGCTCTTCAGAGAGAGTTGGTTGGTGGTGGTCCTTCGTTATCTGGAAGAGCCGTCCTCTACATGGTGTGGTGGGAAGGAAATGAAAGAGGGAATACGAAAAGAGGCTGCATGGGGTGGGCTGGCGGCTGTAGCAAGAGAGAGAGAGAGTGTGTGGTGTGAGCACACTATGTAGCACTCATAGACCTACAAAAATTAGCTACCCATAATCGCAATCTCCAACTTTAGAGTTGCATGGCGTGTTTGGTATTGCTGACGAGGGGACGAGAGTAGGTAGTGGTTGGTAGTACTATTGCATGGCAGTCTAAGAAATAGGTAGATGGTTGGTGTGTGACGCTGCAACTGAGGAAGTGCCATAGAGGTTGGGTGGTTGGGAAAGAATTTTGCGGAGCTAAGGTTGAAGATGAAAGTGTTCACTACCAGACTACTCATCTTCCTCCCAAATTCTTCATTATTGCCTCCCATCAACTACCGCTATGCATTGACAAGTTCTCCTCGTTTTGATCTTGAACCGTTGTCATCCCAAGGCACCCACGCTGTGTTTTTTTTTCTCCATGCTACAATTCATCGCCCATGAAATGCTACAAAGCGGGCCGCCCTAGTACTGCTACAAGACTACTAATCTCCCTTCCAATTTCTTCCTACATAGAAATATATATACTCAATCTAATTAAGTGATTTTATTAATGACACATGACACTCTTATTAACTATAATAAAATCTCGATTAGAGTATCCTTCACAAGACCTAATTAATATGTGGAGCAAGGTAGTCTTGCTTAACAAAATGACAAAATGATCAAACAATGAATTCTATCAATAAAAATCATTGTCAATAGAATTACAAAAATAAATAAGCTTAGCTCTGCGGTATGATTGCTATCATGATTCTCTTTGTCGGAGTGATGTCCATATTTCCACCAGTGTTTTGCTAGCTCTTATATCACTGCTACAAACGGAAGCATAGAGAGCCCTGCAAAATAGCAAAAACAACATGCTGCAAGCCATAATCGACAGAACTGGATACCTCACAAATAACTTGTGCACCATACTCGCTGCCATACATGAAGAGAGAGGAAAAGAGAGTGCGAGAGAGTGAGAGAGCACATGCAGGTGCACCTCCTAGAGCGGAGTGCTATGCCGGCACATCCAGAGGAGAGGAGAGAAGAACAAGACGGACACTGGGTGCAATCTCCCCCCGTGCAAGAGTGACCATTTCCCTCTTACACGTTGTGAGCGGGATGGAAATGCACACAAAGCCTCTATAATCACCCGACACACACTCTTGGGATGACACACACACACACACACACACACACACACACACACACACACACACACACACACACACACACACACACACACACACACACACACACACACACACACACACACACACACACACACACACACACACACACACACAGACTCTATGGGACACCACTCGGCTTACACAACCCGGGAGAGACATGGAACACACTGATGGAGTGAGAGGAGAGAGACTATCCATTTGCCCTTTCAAAATAGACACACACACACACACACAGACACACACACACACACACACACACACACACACACACACACACACACACACACACACACACACACACCCAAAAAAAAAGCTCAGCTCAAAAGAGGAATATTTCTGGTGTTTAGATACAATTGAGCTTGGGCCAACACCAATGGGGCAAATATCTCACACACATAGCACCAATGACGACGAGGGTGCAATAAGACGAGAACAATGATAGCACCATGAAATACCTATTACAAGGGTGCAATAGAATGATATAAACCATAGTGCCATTAGATATCGATTTCACAAAAATCAAGGTTTTTGCCATAAAACAAGAAACCAGGATCCCAAGTACTGATAAAATTTATCACATCCCTGATTAATAAAAGGTGAATTATCACATCACCAAGAAAAGAATTAGTAAAGTCATTATGTACAAAGCATAAGTGTCAAACTGCACAAATCATGTAATTAATGATGGACACCAAATGATGTTTTCATGACAAGAGCAACGAGTAATATTTTTCCAAATATTGTAACTTCTTGAGACTTTATCATATACGCAAGAGTATATGCAATCTTGATCCTGATCAAAGGAAATAGAGCCAAAACAGCAATACCAATAACAAGAATTGAACCATGATTACCATGCATTAAACCATCCACTATGATTACCATGCACTAAACCCAAGTCCCGTGGACATGCTTGACCATTCTCCTTACGTAAATTGCACATAAGAAGTCAGTTTGAGTCATAACCCTTACAATCACTATGTGGAAGCGTCATCCTCTGGCGCCATTAGCCGCTAATAAGTGAATGCTACTTATAAAATAGAAACACACTTTATTTTATAGCCCGCCATCAAACATTACGAGAATTTAAATAGCTTTCTAAAAGATAAAAGAAAAAAGTAAAAATAACTCTTCTTTGTGAACATGTGGCCCATTGTTAGGGGCAGTCGTGGTCGTCATAAGGGAGTTGCATCCAGAGTCGAGACTGAACCATGTTACAAAATCAGTCTGAGTGCCATCATCCGAGAGGCAACATATAACTAGAAAGGTATGGGGCCTTTAAGATTACTATCGTGTAGTTGATTATCATGTCAGTCTGACAAACAAGGTTTCGTGATGTAGCTTATCATCATCATGGCTTTATGTACCATGGTATCACAGTATTCACCATGGCATTAGAGATGCTTAAAATAATTCTAAAATAGCAATCATCATGGCTCTACATGCCATGGCATCAGAGATACTTTCTTCAAAACAAATAAAAATTGTAAAATAGTAATCATCATCATTGCTATACATACCATGGCATCAAAGACGCTATTTTTGTGAGGAAATGCAAAATTTACAAAACCTCAAAGACAATGACTAGTCAGAAGATAATGGCTTGGTAAATCTTATCATCTATACGTCGATGACTCACATGAAGACCATCACACACGTTAGTATACCATCATAAAATTATTTAAAGTATTTTATGAAAATCATGACGAGATCAATAGCATGTATCAAGAAACAAAGACATGGATGGATGGAGAAATAAAGACACAACATATGATACCACACCTTGAACCATGGATGAAGATACATCATGTAACTTCACCCATGACACCATGGAGCTCGACCTGTCATTGTAGATCTTGGTGAACCTTGTCATTTCACGGTACAAATGGTGATAGACACGGCATATGTCTTCTCGGCCAAGGAGAAAAAAGGATGGTTTAGGGTTTAGGGTTCAATTACCCTGCCAATTCATCATTCAATTTTCTTAGTTATGGCTCATTGATGTCATCTTTTATTGACTTCAACATCGATAATGTACCAACTATATCCAACTTTGACGCCTGCATGACCTGCTCAAGGTGTTGGTGTCACTCCTTGTGGCTAAGGTTGAGAGACCATTCCATACTCTCTAGGTCAAGAACATGAAAGTCATTGAAGCAGGTTGAATGAGAACTACCACCAATTACAAGTAGATAATGTCATGCTTGACTATAGTTGTATGATGAGAACGAGGAGAAGGCAGTTTTCCTACTGCTTTGACATCATCCCATGTCATTGTTTCAAGGTCAAGAATATTCAAATCATTAAGAAGCCAACATTTTGAATCTTCTCCGCCAAACATTAGAAGTTTAGAGCCTACAAATGTGCACCTCAAGCTATTGAGACGAGCTTTACAGATTTTCTCATAGACGAGAGGAGAGACTTTGAAATGATTCTCTCTCTAGTGCTCGACATTAAAAAGAGGATGGGGTGTAGGAGGGCCTCTTTATTTGCCATGAGCTTATGGAGGTGATTAACATTTTGACGAATAGGTGTATGCCATGTGTGCCTGAATGGTGGGTGTGTAAAAGATGTGTAAGAGTGGTCAAAGGATGCAATTTTGCCCCAAAAAAGGAAGTGGACAATTTTATGATTTTCAGACATCCATAACTCCCACATATGATCTCCGATTTGAGCGGAGATCGAGATCTGCAATCTATGCGTCCAACTCTTTCATAGATATGCTACATGATATGGTTTTACCTACTAGATTTTAAATTTGATTTTGGAGGAAAACTTTGAATTCAAATAAACTAGCCATTTTGCATGTTTGAATTCAAATGTTCTTTGATTACTTTCTTAATACTAAAGGTTTGACTTCATTAAATTGCCAAATAAAGAAGCCCTCCTAGACCCCATTCTCTTCCTAATGCATGGGATGCTAATGAGACGAGATTAACTTCTTAATCACTTCAGTCGTTACCTCAGGAAGCTCCCTAGATGTCAATGCTTGTGACTTATCTTTAGGTCTAAGACCTTCTATTGGAACCTCTCCCCTTAGGCACTTGAGTTTCCTATACTTCTTGGAAGCTCTAATTTTAGCTGCATCATAGGTGGCAGGTGCATCTGCCTCCACCTTTACCTTAAGATCAAGAAAGAGTCCCGGATATGAACCTCTGATTCTCTAGAAAGTCTACAACATCACCATGGCTAGCAACATTTCGTCTCCATAGAGCCCAAAGACATACAAAATCTTGCTTGTACAAGTAGTAGTCCTCTGCACTCTGTTGTAGAGATTTGCTCACAGACGAGAGGGTGACCCGGCTCTTAGTGGAGACCTATTATCCTTTTTAGTTCAAGAAAAGCAAAGGCAAAAACCGATCGATGGGGGGAGGAAGAACACCTTTGACCATGGGAAGATGAGCCCACTCTGAGAGAATTCTTCGAGCCTAGTGGTCTGGAAATAGTGGACAAGTGATGAAAGCATAAAAAATATACAATGTAGTCGATTATCACGCTAGTCTCACACACTAGAGGTCTCTGGTTTGTGTCCGGATGTGGACACCATAGCCCACCATAGGCAGATGCTCAAAAGCTTCTGCTAACATGTTAGGAGCTAACTAGTCAGGAACAACAATATACTCAGGATCTACAGAGAGCTCAAACTGACGCGCTGCAAGTTGACTATTGTTGGACTGCTATGGCATGCGCTATTTAAAGCCAAACTCGTAGAATATCAGAATACTATACTGACAACTCTTGATTTTGCAGAGAGCATCCATGATTGCGAGGCCTTTGGATTTGACCTTGCTTTCCTGGATCTCTATCTAGGGCTGCCACAACTGTAGGCAAATACTAGCGGTGTCTGTGACCTGCTACACCTTCACTTCTTTCTCTTGCTTTGTCTCAATGGTTTATAGACAATCGTGGAAGCTTTTTTATAATTAGATTACTGAGATTATTTATTGCTACAGCCGCTGATAAAATGCTGGTCATGCGTATTATGTTTACTTAAAATAGCATCAAACTAAGAACAAGATTCTATTTCAAACGCAGCCGATTAGGACCATGCGACCTCTCAAAAAGATGGAGCCTTGCAGCCTCGTACATGGTGGGTGAGCTTTTCCAAGGAAACTACGAGCATCAAACTAAGAACAAAATTATGTTTCAAACGTAGAACCTTGAAGCCTCATACATGGTGGCTATGCTTTTCCCAGGAAACTGCAAGCACACGCTTGGATAGCTCATAGTAGTGATTGTCTGCTACTTCTCACTCACCTCTTCTGCAAGTGTCTACAAAACTATTCTCTGCAAGTGTCTACAAAATTACTATGTGCAAGCGTCTACAAAAATATTCTTTTGCATGAAGCTACACAAGTAGATGCTCAATAGGGAACCTTCAACATCATCAAATTGCTAATATAAAGCTTCTTGAATCTCACAAAGTTTAGCTAGAATATTCAAAACAATTAATACAAGCAAAGAATTATTTTCTTGGTTCTCTGAGAAAGCATCACCTCTTCGTGGTCAGTGTATGCACCAAAAATCTCAATTGTGGTTATCTTTGAAATTGACTCTAGACAAAAGGTTTGTAGCTTCAACATTAGCATTGCTAGATGTTTGCAACTTAAATCCCTCTTGATCATAGAAACTATTCTACATACATGATTACATTTTTTGATCCTAGTCCTATAGTTATGTCTTTTTAAGTCTATCTAAACGACGTCAAATTTTTTATAGGTTGTCTACTCCAATTATGTGAAACTTGAAATAATGTTGATGGGTGGAGCATGAAAAAATGGGTTTCTCGCAATTGCCAATGCGCTCTGAGTGTCAGTGTAGATAGTGTTGGCAGTGTCGGTGTAGATAGTGTTGGCAGTGTCGTATCCAATACACCAATCATTCATAAGGCTTCTCAGCCATCAAAACTCAATTGTATCTATGAAGACTTGCCTGTACTCAATCTCAGAACTGGAAGTGGCCATAGTAGGTTGCTTCTTGCTCAACCATGATATGCATGAGCTGCCAAGCATGAAACAAAAACCACTTGTGGACACTTGTGTGTCAAAACAACCAGCCCAATCTAAGTCCAAGAAAGCATGTAAGTCTGGCGGCACTGATCTCCCCTTGGGATAAAACAAGCCAGGCTGTAAAGTACCACTCTAGTGGCAAAAAATCCTCTTGACATCTAGTCAATGCTTGAACCCTAGGCTATGCATAAATTTGCTAACATGTGAGACTAAAAATTCAATATCCGGCCTCGTGTTGTATACATCCAACAACAGTTTGGTAAAGAGTGATATCTGCAGGATCATCAGCATCATAAAGACTCAATTTCAAACCTGTTTCCATGGGAGTGGCAATGTCTCTATGTAACTTTTTTGACACAATGCAATACCACCATCACACTGCTTAAACCTACACGCAAGTAATGATGCAATAGTCCCAAATATTCATCTTAAAAGTAGCATTCAAATTAGCCTTAAATTCAGCGATATGTCTCTCATTTGGTCGAGTGATTAGGAGATCATTTACATAAAGAACCACAATGAGAAGGACATTACCCTCAAACTCTACATACAATGTGCTTTAATTTGGAGTGTTACAAAATCCTTGTTTGAACAAATGAGTGTCAGCCTTCTCATACCAAGAACGAGGAGATTGCTTCAACCCATACAACACTTTGTTACACCTTATCCTCTTGTCCTTTCTTGACAAAACCGCGAGGTTGCATTACAAACTTCCTCAAATATATCACCATTCAAGAAAGCAGTAACAATGTCGGATTGATGTACATCCCAACCAAAATAAGCGGTCGATGCACATAGAAAATGCACAGTAGTCATACAACAAGTGGGAGGAAAATTCTCTTCATAATCTATGCCTTTTTCCTATGCATAACCTTTTACTACAATTCAAGTCTTATGACGATCAATCTCACCATCTAGCTCGTGTTTCAGCTTGTAGACCCACTTTGTACCAGTGGTATTTTTGCCAGGAGACGAATTACATAAAGTCCATGTGTCATTTTCTACAAATGCATCATATTCTGATTGCATGGCAGCCATCCAATTTTCTAAACTCTGTGCTTCATAAAATGATTGAGGTTCCTCAACATCATGTGAGCTAGATATAACCAAAGCATAACAATCTGACAGTACAAGACGTCGCACAGAAATTGACGCAGGTATTGACAAAATAGTGTTAATTTTTAAACTAAAAAGTAGTGAAATAAGCCTCGAAAGAGACGCTGGTATCGTAGTGTTGGTATAACCATCGGTATAGCGGACGTAGAAATACATCTTTAAATAGGCGTCAAAATATGCAATGTAATAAGCAACGGTATTTTTATACTAAATTTCGACGCTCATACCGGTGCCCCTATCGATGGTGCTACCGTTACCTGTACCGACGACCAAAACCTGCAAATTTTTTTTGGGTAGGGGAGGCTGGGAACTAATGCTGCATATACTGCAACAAAAGAAAACAGCCTTGTCTGCCCAAAGAAAGAGTGCACAAGCAACCGCACTCCACCTACAAGATGATGCTAAAGAGCGAGTGTATGGAAATTACCAAATTGTAAGAATAACATAACTTGTTAACATAATTAAAACATGAGCCAAAAACTGTAAAACCATAAACATAACTTGTTTGCCATACCATAACCATTACCATGAATTGCTTGTCATACCATAAACATAACAGCCATACCATCATTGCACAACCATAACCATAACCATAACCATAACCATAACCATAACCATAACCATAACCATAACCATAACCATAACCATAACCATAACCATAACCATAACCATAACCATAATTATAACCATAACCATAACCATAACCATAACCGTAACCATAACCATAACCATAACCATAACCATAACCATAACCATAACCATAACCATAACCATAACCATAACCATAACCATAACCTAAACATAACCATAACCATAACCATCACATAATTGCTATACCATCATAGCAAAACCATAACCATCACCTAATTGCCATACCATCATTGCACAACCGTAACTGTAACCGTAACCGTAACTGTAACCGTAACCGTAACCGTAACCGTAACCGTAACCGTAACCGTAATTTTTTTTTTGGGCAGGGGGGGGCTGGGAACTAATGATGCATATACTGCAGCAAAAGAAAACAGACTTGTCTGCCCAAAGAAAGAGTGCACAAGCAACCACACTCCACCTACAAGCTGATGCTAAAGAGCGAGTGTATGGAAATTACCAAATTGTAAGAATAACATAACTTGTTAACATAATTAAAACATGAGCCAAAAACTGTAAAACCATAAACATAACCTGTTTGCCATACCATAACCATTACCATAAATTGCTTGTTATACCATAAACATAACAGCCATACCATCATTGCACAACCATAACAATAACCATAACCATAACCATAACCATAACCATAACCATAACCATAACCATAACCATAACCATAACCATAACCATAACCATAACCATAACCATAACCATCACATGATTGCTATACCATCATAGCAAAAGAATAACCATCACCTGATTGCCATACCATCATTGCACAACCATAACCATAACCATAACCATAACTATAACCATAACCATAACCATAACCATAACCATAACCATAACCATAACCATAACCATAACCATAACCATAACCATAACCATAACCATAACCATAACCATAACCATAACCATAACCATAACCATAACCATAACCACAACCATAACCATAACCATAACCATAACCATAATCATAACCATAACCATTAGATGATTTTCATACTGAGGCGGTCCGGGGCGGGCAACAAGAAGAGTGGCCTCTAGACACCCTTCAAGGCTCCCGTGCTGCTCAATGGGGCTGGGGCACAACACAACACAAACCAAAACAACAAACCCACCACCAAATCCCAACTACACAAGGGGCACCACCTAGTTTAAGAGCGAACTAGGACGCAAAAGAGGAGAATCGTTAGAGCAACCCACAAACAAGCAAGGAATTTACACTAACCCTAACACCAATGGAATACTCTCACACACTAAACACGAGAGAGAGAGAGAGAGAGAGAGAGAGAGAGAGAGAGAGAGAGAGAGAGAGAGAGAGAGAGAGAGAGATAGTGCTCGGGCTGCTTTGAAACGTATCGGCGATGATCAAGCAAACACAACTATATATTTAAGAAAGAGAGAGAAAGGGAGAGGGGGTGCTTGTTGCATTAATACCTTCTTACAAATCTGTCATGACAAAGCAAAGTGAGATTAGTACTTGTTCAACATAGCTTGCGTAAATTTCACCACAACACATCACAAGAAAAGCCACCCCAATCACTGTCTTAAGGCCAGGGGAGTCCTCTCCACCCTGTCGCCCTCTTACAGTATGTGGGATTTATGGCTAGATTGATGACAACACCAGAGACAAGCTATCAAGAACTTAACAAAAAAACACCAAGACACTTACGCATCATTGTTGTCCATTACTTCACGTTGGAAGGGAGACAAAGTATCCAAGCTTAGTCCAAATCCACCCTCCTTGATTCAGCGAATGTCGGGCTTACACTAGTAGGAGAAATGATAGATTTCCTACTCTCAATTGAATGATCACTCTCTCTCTTACAATGGCATAGATTTCCCTTGCTAATCCCCTATTACAACACATGCACATGCATAAGACAATGAGCTTCCACTCAAGAGCTCCTTCTAGAGAGGTTGAGCTTGGCTTCTCAAGCTATAGCATAGTGCTCTTGCTTATGGCTTCCCCCTTTTATGCTAGCTACACCCTCCTTTTATAGCAATTTTGAAGGCTAGGGTTACTCCTCTAACCATGGTTGAGTTAGATTTTCAGCAATTTATCTAATTTCTTTTGCTTGGAATTATCAAGAAGTTGGTGGGGAAAGAGAGAGGAGAGAAATGGAGGTGATAGGACTTTTCATAGTGGGTTAGTGTTAGTAGAGTTAGTATTAATTTACAAATGGAATTGAATATTTACAATGGGAGTATCCATGTAAGATACAAATAAGGAAGAAAAACTCTTAAGAGGTAAGAAAAGGTGGATTTCTTACAAGGTTGATGCTCCAAGTGTCTTGAGTAGGGCCAATTTTGACGCTTGTTGACGGTCCACTAGCTTTGACGGTACATTTTTTCTCCACTCTTGACCTTCCTTGAGAGACAAGGTAATTGAAGCTGAGTAATCAACCACCATGATGCTATCTTTTAAGAGAAGAGGCTGAATTTTGTGGTTTTTTGATAGATATGGGTAATTTGGAGGAGGAAAAATGAGACTAGGTGGTCAATTTTGGAATGGAATTGTGTGTGGGAGGTATGAGTTCACCATGGTTTCTCTTATTCTTCAAGGTTGAAGAGAAGGTGAGTAGTGTGCAGAGAGGAGTGGTGAGAGAGATGGGGATGATGAGTGGAGAAGTGTGTGTGAAAGAGGAAAATGATAAAGTGGAAGAGAGAGTGTGGCTGCATAGCATGGGAAAACTGGGGTCCACTAAAAAAATCATAGCTCACAGCTGGTAGCTCCAAAAATCATGAAAAAATTTGGGGTGATTATTCAGAGCGTGGGCTACATTTTCTCTTTTGCTCCAAATTCGGAGTGGAGATAGGTGCCAAAATTCTCACCAAAAAGCCTGTTTTTTAGGCCTGCAAAAGTCTTTTAGTGGTCCCCTCCTTTGTTGAATTTGTACAATGCATCCAAGAGTGAGCCCCTCCTTTGTCATATTATAATACAAAGCATTCAAGTTGCCCTTGACCCATGCATGGAGGAGGATTATTGGTGAAATAAGAAATATATACATGGTGGGACTAGTGTATGGACTATTCATGGACTTTAGCTCAATGAGCACATGGTGTTAGAATAATGAGTAAAAATAATAATAAAAATATGGAGGAGTTATGGATATGGAAAGATATTGGAATCATATGATATGGTCCCTCCTTGAATTATTTTGGTGAAAGAGGAAAATGTATACAAGTAAATAATATAATAAAAGTAACCAATGAGTAGAAATCAATTTTTTGTTTTCACGAGGGTGAGGGTGAAAATGTGGGAGTGATTTGTATAAAGGAAAAATATGAGGTTAGAGTATGTACATATTGGCAAAAAAATAAAATTATGGTGTAAGAGGATGAAAGAAGGTGTACATAGGTTTAATAAAACACACACCTAAGTAGAAATATTTAAATAAAATACCAAAATAATTATTAAAAATCCCTATATTTAGGCCATATATACAATGAAATATTTACACACAAAGAGCCCATAATATACTTTTATTTTTTTATTTATTTTTATTTATTTTTGGCTCACCTAGCCCAGTGACTAGCTAGCTGAGGGTTTTTAAGAAGATATGGAAAAAGTCCCGTGACTCACGCACGCTTATGTACAGTGAAATGGTAGGGATAGCCACAGTGTTTGGGTGATTTTGGTAGGGTGAGGTAACTCACTGTGGCAATTACAAAGAGCCGAAAAAACGGCTATCATTAGCCCTCCCCCTGGATGATGGTATATTCATGTACCATCATAGAGCATCTTTTCCAAAGAGAGTGCTTCAGAGTCCTTGACGAGATCTTCATTGTTTGGCCCCTCATAATTTTGGCTGGAGTTACACTCATGCTTCATGTAACAATACTTACATGAGACAGCGGCCTTTGGACAGATCTTTGGTAGATCCTTTGGTAGAAGGCGACTCAAATAGGGCTTCAAGCGATACCCGTTTACCTTCCTGGAGAGCTCTTTACCATTCAAGTCCATAAGCTGATAGTAGCTAGAATTGAAAGCCTTCTTGACTATGTATGGCCCTTGCCATCTAGTTTCAAACTTGGCATCAAAACGATTGTCAAGTCGATTGTCATACCTTAGCACAAGCTCTCCTTTCTTGATGCCTTTGTCCTTCAGTTTGTTGTCGTGCGATTCTTTCGCTTGTGTGGCTTTCCTCTTGTAGCACTCGTATGCTGCTTCTCTTTTCCACTCAAGCTCCACTAACGTAAGAAGTCGATCCATCCATACCTCTTGATCATCTTGTGCTCCTTTGCCATGAAGTCGCATTGTTGGAATGTTGAGCTCGATAGGCTGCAAAGCCTCTTGACCATAGACCAAGTGAAATGGTGTGAACTCCGTGGCTTCCCTATATGTGGTTCGATATGCCCACAAGGCACCATCCAAGAAGTCATTCCATAATTTTGTCTTGTTTTGCACCATCTTTCTAATGATTCCTGCAATGACACCATTAGCCTTCTCCACCAAACCATTTGACTGTGGGTAGTATGGTGTGCTATGACGATGTAGAATGTGAAGCTCTTCACAAACTTCTGTGAGCAAGCCTTTCCTAAACCCTGGACCATTATCAGAAACAATCTCCAAAGGTGTGCCAAATCTGCAACAAATGTGAGTGTACACAAACTTGCTAACTGTCCTCTCATTCACTCTTGCCACACTTTGAGCTTCCACCCACCTAGTCATATAGTCTACAGCCACTAGAATGTAGAGTTTACCATTTTTTGTCCTAGGCAGAGGACCCATAGCATCAATGCCCCACTTTTCAAAGGGTCCATTTGCAAGCACTATTTGCCTCGGGCCATGCACCAACCTTCTATTTCCATTTATCTGACAATTGTGACAGCTTTTACACCAATGTTGAACATCCACATGCAAGCTTGGCCAAACATACCCCGCAAGCAAAATCTTCTTCACAGTTGATTCTTGGGAAAAATGACCACCACATGCCTCTTCATGCAAACCTTTTAGAATGGCTGGAATTTCCTCGATAGTTGGTACTCTTCTGCACACTTGATCCTTCCCTCTTTGATAGAGGGAGCCTTCTAGGAAGAGATATACGCTTGCCTTCTTCATGAGTCTCCTCTTCTGAGCTTTTGTGAAGTCTGGTGGAAACTCACCCTCCAAAATGTAGCCAATGATGGGAGCCAATGACTCCAATCCCTGGTACCTCGGTTGCTTCACAGCAGCCGCCACCATGATGACCTGCACTTCTTTCTTTACACATGCAACGGCTTGTTGTGCAAGTAAATCAGCATCTTCATTCTGTTTCCTAGGAATATGATATAGTTGCACTTCTTCAAATTGATTAAACAATCTACGAATGGCATGAACTTTTGTCCGTAAGCTCTCATTCTTGCATGCCCAAATGCCTAAAATCTGTTTAACAATGAGAAGTGCATCTCCCTTTACCATGAGGCGTTGTATCCCTTGGCCAATGCACATCTTCAAACCATGAAGTAGAGTGTCATATTCTGCTTCATTGTTGCTAGCTGAACTTGGTAGATTGACCTTCTCTTTCATGACCACCTCTCCACTTGGGTTGAGCAACACTAGCCCTCCCCCTGCTTTTCCTGTGGCTCGACGAAAAGCTCCATCAAAGAAAAAAGTCAAAGCATTAGGAATAATTTTTGGTGGTGGCAATGGTAGGGTCTTTACTTCAGGCACCTTAATCTCCTTTTCGTGCACCCTATAAGTGAGAATCCCTGCCAATTGTGCACGCACACTATCTTCTACCTTGAAAGAGTATTGAAACTCTTGCAACTCCATAATCCACTTTGAGATCCTAGTACTAAGATTCATTTGAGATGACACCCAAGGGAACAAATTTTCTGCAGTGAGAATTACAAAAGGTTTTGGTAGCAGGTAGGATCTAAACTTTCTCACCGCAAACATGAGAGAAAGCATCATGAGTTCTGCTTCTGTGTAGTCTCTCTCCAAAGCATTCATGACCCTACTAGCAAAGTAGATGGGTCGCATCCTTGTACTGTGGGGATCTTGTTGTAGCAACACAGCACCAATTGTTTCTTTCCCAGCACTAGAGCTAACAAAGAATGTGTACTCCCAACAAGGAGGCATGAGTGTTGGTAGCTCGACAAAATGACTTTAATGTTACAAAAGTACTCTTCAAGCTCATCAGACCATGCAAATTCTACTTGTTGTGTCAACTTTTGCAAAGGATGAAGCAACTCCGAAGCTAAGTGAATAAAGCGTGACATATACTTCACTTTTTGAATGAAAGAGATGACCTCCTTAAGACTCTTCGGTGATGGGAGCTCAATAAGAGCCTTTGCCTTTGAAGGATCCACCTCAATGCCTTTATAGGAAACCTTGTGACCGAGCAAGATCACTTCATCCTCACCTATGTGACACTTGTCGGGGTTGAGTTGACCTCCCATGTCATAGAGCTTCTTTAAACCTTCTTCTACCCTTTGTAGATGCAATGATTTTGAGCTATAAATACAGAAATCATCAATGAACACTCTAATTGACTTTCCAAAGAATGCTTGAAACACCATGTTCATGAAACGTTGGAATGTTGCAGGAGCATTTGTCAGACCAAATGGCATGACTCTAAAAGCATAACAACCCCAAGGAGTGATAAAGGTTGTTTTCAATTGATCTTCCAATGCGATACCTATTTGAAAGTAGCCTGAGTAGCCATCACACACAGTGTACTTCTCATGACCAGCTACCTCATTTAGTATCTCATCCTGAAATGGGAGGGGAAAGTGATCTCTCTTTGTTGCCTCATTGAGGGGACGGTAATCCACACACACCCTCCACTTGCCGTTCTTCTTAGGAGTGACAACAACAGGAGAGACCCACTCTGAATTCTCCACTGGATAAATGAACCCTGCTGCTAGAAGCTTTCTTACCTCCTTGAGTAGAGCCTGCTCCTTTATAACTCCTAGCCTTCGTAGCTTCTGAGCTTTAGGTGTGGCCTCAGGCTTTAACTCAATCTTGTGTTGAACAACATCTACCCCACGCACGTCGGTGTAGTCTTTAGCGAAAAGCCTAGGAAACTTCCTTAGCACACATTTGAACTCCTCTCTTTCATCCTTTGTAAGTGTTGTTGATAGCATACCTTCCAGCATCCCTTCATCTTGAACACCTTCGTTCTCTTGAGGACCTACCTCCTCCAAGCCTTGACAAGAGGTCTCTTGGTTGCTTGGCTTAAACCTTACCCCCATGACTTCGATGGAAGACTCCTCTTCAGTAATGCTGCCGCTACTTTCTTCTTCTGAAGTGCTATCGGTCCAACCTTCTTCCGTCTCACTTTGAGATGATTCTTCATGGAGCTCCTCTTGGCGTTGCTCCTTCATGTCAAAGACAACCTTCTTGTGATTGTCATTCCTGCAAATTAGCTTTCCACTCTCCCAATCCTGCAAAGCTCACATTTTCATTAGCCATGGTCTTCCTAGGATAAATGGGTAACCATTTCCCTTGGTAGACATGACATAGAAATCCACTGCCTTCTTAATGCCAAAGGCCTCCACAAAAACATTTTTACAAATGCCTACGCACCTAGCCTTGCTATTGTTTGCCATCTTGACCCTAATTTCAGGTGTCTCATGGATGTGCATGCCTAGTTTTTGCATGAGTCCCTCTGTCATGATGCAAATTTGTGCACCCCCATCCACTAGACCTTTCCTAACCAATCTCCCTTTGATGTAACAGTCTAGCACCGGTGTAATGTCCTCATTCATTTCAGCTTGTGCAATTTTTACAACAGGCACACTCTCTTTTACCTTTCTCCTAGTGCTAACTGCCCTTGTCAAATCCCTCCTAGCTTGTGGACATAATGCAAGAAATTGAGGCCATGAAATATCAGGACCCTTACCTCTCATGTCTTCCAACAAGTTGTACGGAGCCATACCATGTCCAAGAGGGAAGTCTTGGAGGTTGATACGACGTCGAGTCCTCTTGGTTTCCTTGGTTCTCTTTGCCTTCTTGCCTTGTCCATGGTCACTCTGTGATGTGACTCCTTCTTTCTCTTTACCTTTTCCTCGGCCACGCTTAATTCCATTGGCTTCCATGTCAACCTCATTTGAATTTGTCACCTCTACCACATGCACATTTGGATCTGGCAAAGGTGGAACTCCTTCTACCCCTTGTGGAGGTGGTCTTGGTCCATTTGGCCTTTGTAGAAGCCTTGGTTGTTGACAAGTTCCTTCACCTGCATTCATCACTGGGTAATTCAAGTTAGGCCTCCCTGGCTCCCCACGGGGCCAAGGACAATTATACATCCCATGTCCAGACTCTCCGCAATTCCAACATTGCAAGACTCTCCTAGGTCGTGGATCTCGCTCTTCAGACTTCTTTGCTTGTCCCTTTGGACCTACAGCTTGTGCAAGGTGAATTGACAGGCTGCTTAAAGATTCGTTTAACTTCTCAATTACTTCTGCCGTTACCTCAGGAAGCTCCCTCGATGTTGATGCTTGTGACTTACCTTTGGGTCTAAGACCTTCTATTGGAACCTCTCCCCTTAAGCACTTGAGTTTCCTATACTTCTCAGCAGCCCTAGTTTCAGCTGCATCAAAAGTAGCAGGTGCACCCGCCTCAACTTTTACCTTAAGGTCAGGAAAGAGTCCGGCTATGAACCTCTCCTTCTTTAAAAATTCTGCACCATCACCAGGGTTAGTAACATTTCGTATCCATAGAGCCCAAAGACGTAGAAACTCTTGCTTGTACAAGTAGTAGTCATCTAAGTCTTTTTGCTTATGAGAAACAATGTCTTGCCATAGTTTTTGAGGTTTTGGGGATCAAAGAAGTATCTCTTAAAACGATTCAAAACTTCTGTGTAATTCCCCTTAACTTCCTCAGACAAAGAGTCAAACCAAGTACTAGCATCTTTCCTAAGGACCACCTCAAACATTTCTACACGTTCTTGATCGGTTACTATCCTCTTGATACGGCAAGACATCTTGAAATTTGCTAAAAATAATTCTGCATCCTCTCCAGGCTCTCCAAAGAAAAGAGGATATCCAGACATTTGGCGTTGGCTCTCCATTATTATGAAAGATTACAATACGAGTTACAATAAGGGATACAATAGAGATCTAGAACCACTCGCCTGCAAATGAAGAAGTGAGAAAATACCACTCTAGGTTTTCTTCTTCAGCTATCCAAGCTTCAATAAGGTCTCGATTTGTTTGATCAAAACAAAAGGGTAGACTATTGATGAGCTCTAAGAAGGGTTGAAATTCTTCAAAGCTAAGGCGATAAACAGAAATCTCTAGAACTTCCTTTTCTGGATCCAAAAGAGCAACCACGTCCCAAGTGATAAATTGCACTTGCTCTACAATTCCCAATGCACAAGCGGTTTGTATAAAAACTAGATCTTCATGCTCGTCGAAGGCCGTGAGAAAGTAGCAATTGACTAGGAGCTCCTTTCCTTCGAGTTCCACACAGTCGGAGTGAGGCAACCTTCTCACAATTTCATAAAGAACATCCTCATCAAGTCCAATCAAGTTTGCAAGATTTAAAGACTCCACTTGTGCTACAAAATTCCTGGACAAAAACTCCTTAGGATTATGGTTAAATCATTCAAAAGCATAAAGAGATTTACAATGTCTCTATGAACAAAGTGTCATAGAAAGTAGAGAAGGATGAGAATTTATACAAATTTGCAATCTTCTCTATGCTCTCTTTATTGAGACAAGCTCTGAATAGCTCCCTATCCCCTTTGTTGAAAGCGAAAGGAAGACTATTAATAAGATGCAAATGAGGGAAAAATTCACCAAATGTGAGTCTATGAAGCATGAACTCTGGCCGCAAGTTTCCTGAAGAGTCTTCCTCAATGTGAAATGCACTCGCCAAACGCCAAATTTCACTCTATTTACCAATCTTAGGGCACACACTAGTTGGATGAATGCGCGGTCTTCCTTAGTGCCCAACAACAAGAGGAAAATGGAATCAACGCGTAGGACCTTCCGTCTTAACTTCACCACCCTCTTGTTATGAGGGAGACGCCTTACTACTTGCTCCTGCAACTCAATTGGTAATAGAGCTAGATCTCTAAGGATTGAAATTTCACTGCACACACATTCCCAGTTAGAACAAATGATCGTTTTTTTGTTTCTTGTAACAACTTGGACAAAGAAAAAACAAACATACACACTACTTTGCCGGGCTGCACTTCATTTTAAAATAAAATGAACACATGTACATCAAAAGAAGTGTGGTAGTTGATGAGAGGTAGAATGACAGGGTTTGGTGATGCAAGAATTTCTCCTGCTCTTTGGGCACCAAACATGAACACCATTCGTTGTTGAAAATGGATCTTTCTACTAATTGCAACGTTTATTCTAATGTGTGGAGTAAAATGAAAGGGAAAAACCTCTATTCCTGGGCCATTATCCATGGCCTATGCATGTCCTAATGCTTAAAACAAAACAAAAATATAGACGTCCAAACTAAGGTCGTACCTAATGAGAGGCAAAATAAAAGGATTTACTGAAGCGTTTATCTCGGCCAACCTAAGAGGACCTAAAATTCTACGAATGACACGTTGAAATTGCAACTTAGTACCAACAATTATGTGTACCTTTTGCCTTGCAATGGGAATGAAGGGATCATACAAAGCTTCGTGATTCATGCAAACTACTTGACTATGCTAAAGGTTGATTCTACACCAAAAATACACAAGCCGTTCCTCAGTGGGGGCACCAATTTGAGGCGGTCCAGGGCGGGCAACAAGAAGAGTGGCCTCTAGACACCCTTCAAGGCTCCCGTGCTGCTCAATGGGGCTGGGGCACAACACAACACAAACCAAAACAACAAACCCACCACCAAATCCCAACTACACAAGGGGCACCACCTAGTTTAAGAGCGAACTAGGACGCAAAAGAGGAGAATCGTTAGAGCAACCCACAAACAAGCAAGGAATTTACACTAACCCTAACACCAATGGAATACTCTCACACACTAAACACGAGAGAGAGAGAGAGAGAGAGAGAGAGAGAGAGAGAGAGAGAGAGAGAGAGAGAGAGAGAGAGAGAGAGATAGTGCTCGGGCTGCTTTGAAACGTATCGGCGATGATCAAGCAAACACAACTATATATTTAAGAAAGAGAGAGAAAGGGAGAGGGGGTGCTTGTTGCATTAATACCTTCTTACAAATCTGTCATGACAAAGCAAAGTGAGATTAGTACTTGTTCAACATAGCTTGCATAAATTTCACCACAACACATCACAAGAAAAGCCACCCCAATCACTGTCTTAAGGCCAGGGGAGTCCTCTCCACCCTGTCGCCCTCTTACAGTATGTGGGATTTATGGCTAGATTGATGACAACACCAGAGACAAGCTATCAAGAACTTAACAAAAAAACACCAAGACACTTACGCATCATTGTTGTCCATTACTTCACGTTGGAAGGGAGACAAAGTATCCAAGCTTAGTCCAAATCCACCCTCCTTGATTCAGCGAATGTCGGGCTTACACTAGTAGGAGAAATGATAGATTTCCTACTCTCAATTGAATGATCACTCTCTCTCTTACAATGGCATAGATTTCCCTTGCTAATCCCCTATTACAACACATGCACATGCATAAGACAATGAGCTTCCACTCAAGAGCTCCTTCTAGAGAGGTTGAGCTTGGCTTCTCAAGCTATAGCATAGTGTATTCGCAGACAAGGAGAGATAGAAATGAAATGAAATGTTATACTTGCACCAACACAAGGAACTGACATACTCCCTCATCTCAATTTGTAACAGTGGGAATCTTACAAGATTCTTCTACAACCTTGGCTTCAAGGAACTCACGAAATTGACGGAACACTAAAACTTTGAAGAGAGGGTAGAGTCAAACTCACAAAAGCATGGTCAGATCCCAGGTTAACGACGCTAACCAACTCGTAGGCAGACCGTCCGTGCATATTTAAAGTACCTCACATAATTAAAAAAACAACACCTCTTCCCAGGTCCCAACTCGACGACGTAGTAGTTCCATTGTCCCCCAAGTTTTTTCTGCCTGACTTTGTGTGCCCTACTGTCTACCACCAACCTCCTTGTTTGTCATTCGTTACCTACCTCTGTGCGACTGGATGTTCCTTGCCTTCGATACCTGTGGGTATATTTGTTGATTCCCCCTAATAAACCATTTTGCAAAATCGTAGCGACATACTAACAAGTCTTCAAAAGCCAATGAGATCAAAATGATAGGATCTAATACAATGTTTGCATAAAACAAAATGAGGTAAAATTTAGTCATCATCCTCATCGTCAAGGCGTCATCTGGAAGGTATCGTAGAGGTCGCTTTAGAGCGTCATCAATGTACGCCATGTCTTTCTCCCCAGTTCTATCTCTTCGTTGTGCTGCTCTGTGATAGCTCCATTCAGCATGATCACCTTCGAGAAATGCTAAGAATATTCATGCTCACCCCTTCTCCAAACTACAAAATGGGTGATAGTTGGTGGTTGAAGAGTTGCAACTATTGCATGCAAGCGAGTTGACGGCCAAGAGTGCTAGCAATGAGTGGAGATCGTAGAGAGAGAGAGAGAAAGAAATAAAGAGAGCAGGTGATGAGGTAGTCGTGATTTTTTTTTTTATAAAAAAAAATTGATTGGATGGCAACAACTGAATGTGTATGTGTGTGGAGAACACGGAAGAGAGAGAAAGCGGTGCTGATGAATTCAGTCGCTTCGCACTTTGCAACACGGATTGGATTGGCATCATAAGCAAAAAAAGAGAGAAAGAGTGGCAGTTATGATCAGTTCTTAGATATTGTCATTCACCAATGAGGGAGAGAGAGCTGGAGTCTCTTTCTGAATGGTTGAGCGTCTATGCAAACTAGGGGGCCACAAGTGTGTTGCATGGAAGCTCTTCAGAGAGAGTTGGTTGGTGGTGGTCCTTCGTTATCTGGAAGAGCCGTCCTCTACATGGTGTGGTGGGCAAGAAATGAAAGAGGGAATACGAAAAGAGGCTGCATGGGGTGGGCAAGAAATGAAAGAGGGAATACGAAAAGAGGCTGCATGGGGTGGGCTGGCGGCTGTAGCAAGAGAGAGAGAGTGTGTGGTGTGAGCACACTATGTAGCACTCATAGACCTACAAAAATTAGCTACCCATAATCGCAATCTCCAACTTTAGAGTTGCATGGCGTGTTTGGTATTGCTGACGAGGGGACGAGAGTAGGTAGTGGTTGGTAGTACTATTGCATGGCAGTCTAAGAAATAGGTAGATGGTTGGTGTGTGACGGTGCAACTGAGGAAGTGCCATAGAGGTTGGGTGGTTGGGAAAGAATTTTGCGGAGCTAAGGTTGAAGATGAAAGTGTTCACTACCAGACTACTCATCTTCCTCCCAAATTCTTCATTATTGCCTCCCATCAACTACTGCTATGCATTGACAAGTTCTCCTCGTTTTGATCTTGAACCGTTGTCATCCCAAGGCACCCACGCTGTGTTTTTTTTTCTCCATGCTACAATTCATCGCCCATGAAATGCTACAAAGCGGGCCGCCCTAGTACTGCTACAAGACTACTAATCTCCCTTCCAATTTCTTCCTACATAGAAATATATATACTCAATCTAATTAAGTGATTTTATTAATGACACATGACACTCTTATTAACTATAATAAAATCTCGATTAGAGTATCCTTCACAAGACCTAATTAATATGTGGAGCAAGGTAGTCTTGCTTAACAAAATGACAAAATGATCAAACAATGAATTCTATCAATAAAAATCATTGTCAATAGAATTACAAAAATAAATAAGCTTAGCTCTGCGGTATGATTGCTATCATGATTCTCTTTGTCGGAGTGATGTCCATATTTCCACCAGTGTTTTGCTAGCTCTTATATCACTGCTACAAACGGAAGCATAGAGAGCCCTGCAAAATAGCAAAAACAACATGCTGCAAGCCATAATCGACAGAACTGGATACCTCACAAATAACTTGTGCACCATACTCGCTGCCATACATGAAGAGAGAGGAAAAGAGAGTGGGAGAGAGTGAGAGAGCACATGCAGGTGCACCTCCTAGAGCGGAGTGCTATGCCGGCACATCCAGAGGAGAGGAGAGAAGAACAAGACGGACACTGGGTGCAATCTCCCCCCGTGCAAGAGTGACCATTTCCCTCTTACACGTTGTGAGCGGGATGGAAACGCACACAAAGCCTCTATAATCACCCGACACACACTCTTGGGATGACACACACACACACACACACACACACACACACACACACACACACACACACACACACACACACACACACACACACACACACACACACACACACACACACACACACACACACACACACACACACACACAGACTCTATGGGACACCACTCGGCTTACACAACCCGGGAGAGACATGGAACACACTGATGGAGTGAGAGGAGAGAGACTATCCATTTGCCCACTCAAAATAGACACACACACACACACACACACACACACACACACACACCCCAAAAAAAAAACTCAGCTCAAAAGAGGAATATTTCTGGTGTTTAGATACAATTGAGCTTGGGCCAACACCAATGGGGCAAATATCTCACACACATAGCACCAATGACGACGAGGGTGCAATAAGACGAGAACAATGATAGCACCATGAAATACCTATTACAAGGGTGCAATAGAATGATATAAACCATAGTGCCATTAGATATCGATTTCACAAAAATCAAGGTTTTTGCCATAAAACAAGAAACCAGGATCCCAAGTACTGATAAAATTTATCACATCCCTGATTAATAAAAGGTGAATTATCACATCACCAAGAAAAGAATTAGTAAAGTCATTATGTACAAAGCATAAGTGTCAAACTGCACAAATCATGTAATTAATGATGGACACCAAATGATGTTTTCATGACAAGAGCAACGAGTAATATTTTTCCAAATATTGTAACTTCTTGAGACTTTATCATATACGCAAGAGTATATGCAATCTTGATCCTGATCAAAGGAAATAGAGCCAAAACAAGCAATACCAATAACAAGAATTGAACCATGATTACCATGCATTAAACCATCCACTATGATTACCATGCACTAAACCCAAGTCCCGTGGACATGCTTGACCATTCTCCTTACGTAAATTGCACATAAGAAGTCAGTTTGAGTCATAACCCTTACAATCACTATGTGGAAGCGTCATCCTCTGGCGCCATTAGCCGCTAATAAGTGAATGCTACTTATAAAATAGAAACACACTTTATTTATAGCCCGCCATCAAACATTACGAGAATTTAAATAGCTTTCTAAAAGATAAAAGAAAAAAGTAAAAATAACTCTTCTTTGTGAACATGTGACCCATTGTTAGGGGCAGTCGTGGTCGTCATAAGGGGAGTTGCATCCAGAGTCGAGACTGAACCATGTTACAAAATCAGTCTGAGTGCCATCATCCGAGAGGCAACATATAACTAGAAAGGTATGGGGCCTTTAAGATTACTATCGTGTAGTTGATTATCATGTCAGTCTGACAAACAAGGTTTCGTGATGTAGCTTATCATCATCATGGCTTTATGTACCATGGTATCACAGTATTCACCATGGCATTAGAGATGCTTAAAATAATTCTAAAATAGCAATCATCATGGCTCTACATGCCATGGCATCAGAGATACTTTCTTCAAAACAAATAAAAATTGTAAAATAGTAATCATCATCATTGCTATACATACCATGGCATCAAAGACGCTATTTTTGTGAGGAAATGCAAAATTTACAAAACCTCAAAGACAATGACTAGTCAGAAGATAATGGCTTGGTAAATCTTATCATCTATACGTCGATGACTCACATGAAGACCATCACACACGTTAGTATACCATCATAAAATTATTTAAAGTATTTTATGAAAATCATGACGAGATCAATAGCATGTATCAAGAAACAAAGACATGGATGGATGGAGAAATAAAGACACAACATATGATACCACACCTTGAACCATGGATGAAGATACATCATGTAACTTCACCCATGACACCATGGAGCTCGACCTGTCATTGTAGATCTTGGTGAACCTTGTCATTTCACGGTACAAATGGTGATAGACACGGCATATGTCTTCTCGGCCAAGGAGAAAAAAGGATGGTTTAGGGTTTAGGGTTCAATTACCCTGCCAATTCATCATTCAATTTTCTTAGTTATGGCTCATTGATGTCATCTTTTATTGACTTCAACATCGATAATGTACCAACTATATCCAACTTTGACGCCTGCATGACCTGCTCAAGGTGTTGGTGTCACTCCTTGTGGCTAAGGTTGAGAGACCATTCCATACTCTCTAGGTCAAGAACATGAAGGTCATTGAAGCAGGTTGAATGAGAACTACCACCAATTACAAGTAGATAATGGCATGCTTGACTATAGTTGTATGATGAGAACGAGGAGAAGGCAGTTTTCCTACTGCTTTGACATCATCCCATGTCATTGTTTCAAGGTCAAGAATATTCAAATCATTAAGAAGCCAACATTTTGAATCTTCTCCACCAAACATTAGAAGTTTAGAGCCTACAAATGTGCACCTCAAGCTATTGAGACGAGCTTTACAGATTTTCTCATAGACGAGAGGAGAGACTTTGAAATGATTCTCTCTCTAGTGCTCGGCATTAAAAAGAGGATGGGGTGTAGGAGGGCCTCTTTATTTGCCATGAGCTTATGGAGGTGATTAACATTTTGACGAATAGGTGTATGCCATGTGTGCCTGAATGGTGGGTGTGTAAAAGATGTGTAAGAGTGGTCAAAGGATGCAATTTTGCTCCAAAAAAGGAAGTGGACAATTTTATGATTTTCAGACATCCATAACTCCCACATATGATCTCCGATTTGAGCGGAGATCGAGATCTGCAATCTATGCGTCCAACTCTTTCATAGATATGCCACATGATATGGTTTTACCTACTAGATTTTAAATTTGATTTTGGAGGAAAACTTTGAATTCAAATAAACTAGCCATTTTGCATGTTTGAATTCAAATGTTCTTTGATTACTTTCTTAATACTAAAGGTTTGACTTCATTAAATTGCCAAATAAAGAAGCCCTCCTAGACCCCATTCTCTTCCTAATGCATGGGATGCTAATGAGACGAGATTAACTTCTTAATCACTTCAGTCGTTACCTCAGGAAGCTCCCTAGATGTCAATGCTTGTGACTTATCTTTAGGTCTAAGACCTTCTATTGGAACCTCTCCCCTTAGGCACTTGAGTTTCCTATACTTCTTGGAAGCTCTAATTTTAGCTGCATCATAGGTGGCAGGTGCATCTGCCTCCACCTTTACCTTAAGATCAAGAAAGAGTCCCGGATATGAACCTCTGATTCTCTAGAAAGTCTACAACATCACCATGGCTAGCAACATTTCGTCTCCATAGAGCCCAAAGACATACAAAATCTTGCTTGTACAAGTAGTAGTCCTCTGCACTCTGTTGTAGAGATTTGCTCACAGACGAGAGGGTGACCCGGCTCTTAGTGGAGACCTATTATCCTTTTTAGTTCAAGAAAAGCAACGGCAAAAACCGATCGATGGGGGGAGGAAGAACACCTTTGACCATGGGAAGATGAGCCCACTCTGAGAAAATTCTTCGAGCCTAGTGGTCTGGAAATAGTGGACAAGTGATGAAAGCATAAAAAATATACAATGTAGTCGATTATCACGCTAGTCTCACACACTAGAGGTCTCTGGTTTGTGTCCGGATGTGGACACCATAGCCCACCATAGGCAGATGCTCAAAAGCTTCTGCTAACATGTTAGGAGCTAACTAGTCAGGAACAACAATATACTCAGGATCTACAGAGAGCTCAAACTGACGCGCTGCAAGTTGACTATTGTTGGACTGCTATGGCATGCGCTATTTAAAGCCAAACTCGTAGAATATCAGAATACTATACTGACAACTCTTGATTTTGCAGAGAGCATCCATGATTGCGAGGCCTTTGGATTTGACCTTGCTTTCCTGGATCTCTATCTAGGGCTGCCACAACTGTAGGCAAATACTAGCGGTGTTTGTGACCTGCTACACCTTCACTTCTTTCTCTTGCTTTGTCTCAATGGTTTATAGACAATCGTGGAAGCTTTTTTATAATTAGATTACTGAGATTATTTATTGCTACAGCCGCTGATAAAATGCTGGTCATGCGTATTATGTTTACTTAAAATAGCATCAAACTAAGAACAAGATTCTATTTCAAACGCAGCCGATTAGGACCATGCGACCTCTCAAAAAGATGGAGCCTTGCAGCCTCGTACATGGTGGGTGAGCTTTTCCAAGGAAACTACGAGCATCAAACTAAGAACAAAATTATGTTTCAAACGTAGAACCTTGAAGCCTCATACATGGTGGCTATGCTTTTCCCAGGAAACTGCAAGCACACGCTTGGATAGCTCATAGTAGTGATTGTCTGCTACTTCTCACTCACCTCTTCTGCAAGTGTCTACAAAACTATTCTCTGCAAGTGTCTACAAAATTACTATGTGCAAGCGTCTACAAAAATATTCTTTTGCATGAAGCTACACAAGTAGACGCTCAATAGGGAACCTTCAACATCATCAAATTGCTAATATAAAGCTTCTTGAATCTCACAAAGTTTAGCTAGAATATTCAAAACAATTAATACAAGCAAAGAATTATTTTCTTGGTTCTCTGAGAAAGCATCACCTCTTCGTGGTCAGTGTATGCACCAAAAATCTCAATTGTGGTTATCTTTGAAATTGACTCTAGACAAAAGGTTTGTAGCTTCAACATTAGCATTGCTAGATGTTTGCAACTTAAATCCCTCTTGATCATAAGAAACTATTCTACATACATGATTACATTTTTTGATCCTAGTCCTATAGTTATGTCTTTTTAAGTCTATCTAAACGACGTCAAATTTTTTATAGGTTGTCTACTCCAATTATGTGAAACTTGAAATAATGTTGATGGGTGGAGCATGAAAAAATGGGTTTCTCGCAATTGCCAATGCGCTCTGAGTGTCAGTGTAGATAGTGTTGGCAGTGTCGGTGTACATAGTGTTGGCAGTGTCGTATCCAATACACCAATCATTCATAAGGCTTCTCAGCCATCAAAACTCAATTGTATCTATGAAGACTTGCCTGTACTCAATCTCAGAACTGGAAGTGGCCATAGTAGGTTGCTTCTTGCTCAACCATGATATGCATGAGCTGCCAAGCATGAAACAAAAACCACTTGTGGACACTTGTGTGTCAAAACAACCAGCCCAATCTAAGTCTAAAAAAGCATGTAAGTCTGGCGGCACTAATCTCCCCTTGGGATAAAACAAGCCAGGCTATAAAGTACCACTCTAGTGCAAAAAATCCTCTTGACAGCCAGTCAATGATTAGACCCTCGGCTATGCATAAATTTGCTAACCTGTGAGACTGACAATTGAATATCCGGCCTCGTGTTGCATACATCCAACAACAGTTTGGTAAAGAGTGATATCTGTAGGATTATGAGCATCATAAAGACTCAATTTCAAACCTCTTTCCATGGGAGTGCAATGTCTCTATGTAACTTTTCTGACATAGCGCAATACCACCATCACACCGCTTAAAAGCTATACCCAAGTAATGATGCAATAGTCTCAAATATTTCATCTTAAAAGTAGCATTCAAATTAGCCTTAAATTCAGCAATATGTCTCTCATTTGGTCGAGTGATTAGGAAATCATTTACATAAACAACCACAATGAGAAGGACATTACCCTCACGCTCTACATACAATGTGCTGAGGCGGTCCGGGGCGGGCAACAAGAAGAGCGGCCTCTAAACACCCTTCGAGGCTCCCGTGCTGCTCAATTGGGGCTGGGGCAAGCACAATCAGAGACAACAACAACCCACAGCCAGAAACCAAACAAGAAAAGGGGCACCACCTAGTTGTAGATGCGAACTAGGACGCACGTGATATCTCCTTGTACTCAAACGCACAAAGAGAGGGGAATGCAAGATAGCCACACACACCAAACACAAACATTCACCACGCCAGAGAGAGGTAAAGCGCACAAATCAACTTGAGCAACTCAGTCTTAGCCTTAAAGACCAGATGCACACAAAGCTTGATGAGAAATAGAGGGACAACACAAAACTTGACCTTGTTGCCAATACACAAATTGTCTTAGGGTCACGGGAGCCCTCTCACCGAGCACCCTCTTACAATTTACCTTTTAGGCAAACAATTCAACAAGCCCTCAAACCACCAAGCATGAAATGGCACAACAAACTTCAAGGACAATATACCTTCAACCACCTGATGAGCCAACTTATCAAGTCAATTTGGAGAGGAGAGTCGTAGTTGCAGCATACAATTGCACCCAAAACTATAAATCTTATTTATGCACAAGAGTAGGCTACAAGTGTGGTGAAGAGTATGGCATACACTCCACTCCTCTAGATGGCATAACTAACTTCAAGCTTCTCCATGCACCTATGTGTAGTGATGGAATAGAGCACTCACAATGCACACACTCTACACAACTAGGCTTGAAGAGTGGTGTGTTATGTGTTGAGAATGGTGTGGTGTAGTGTGATCATGTGATGATTTACAAGGGAGAGAAGGGATCTATTTATACGTTTTAGAAGCCCCGATTAGGATTAGTCCTAATCAAGTTTATTTGAAGGAATAAAAGATTATGCATATTTTTATTTTTTTTAATGAGGGTGGGTCTCTCTTGTCCTTTGACTCACATGGATGTGGGCTCAAGGGAAGATAATTATTGAGGATGAAAGGAGAGAGGATTGAGTGAATAATTTGGGAGTGCCTACTCTAGTAGAGGGTGCATTTTACAATAAGGTTAGTGGTTAGTAGTTAGTAATTATCACTACAAAATATTTACAAAATCATTCACCAAATGGTGAGATATATGATGAGAAAAGTTAGAGAAGGGATAAGCTTGTAAAGCAAGGCTGAAGCTTTGGAGAAGTTGACATTGACCTCTTTATAGCACCGGTAGAAGAAGCGGTCAGCATGGCGAAGTAACGCGTGTCGATGAAGCTATGTTATCTTCAAACCTTGGAAAATTCATGATAAAAGCCTTCATTTGCAGAGGTTATTTTTGGATTTTTTCTGATTTTTTGAAGTTCTTTACAAAGTTGAAGAGAGTATGGTAATATGGACATATATGTAGAGAGAAAGGGGGGCACATAGGGTATAGAAATGGAGGATGAAGGCTATGGAGGTGTGAGAGATGTGGCAATGGTGAAGAGGGTGAATTAGGACATGGGAGTTGCAGGTTTGGGAGTGGGAAGGAGAGGGAGGAGTGTGTGTGAAAGAGGAAAATGATAAAGTGGAAGAGGGAGTGTGGCTGCATAGCATGGGCAAACTGGGGTCCACCAATAAAATCATAGCTCACAGCTCGTAGCTCAAAAAATATGAAAAAATTTGAGGTGAAAGTTCAGCTCACGAGCTACAACTTTTGTTTGTATCACCTTTTCAAATTTGGGGAGCATGTGATATTTAAAAATTCAGCAAAACCGACTTTTTTTTCCACTGCACAAGGTCCTTGTGAGGTCCTTCTTTGGATGATTCTTTTGAATACCTCCAAGAGTGAGCTCCCCATGGTGCATGCATGCATTCCACATACCCTTGACCTTATTTGGTAGGTCTATAATTGAAGATATTGTTGAGATCATGATATAAGTGAATAGTACAACTAAGAAAATCAAATATTGAGGGGTCTAAAAAATATGTACATGTCAAATATAAATAATATAGGTGGAAAAAATATAAAGGGGTCAAAATAAATCTCTCTCATTATAAGTCTACCATAAAAAGATGAATATTTTTTTTGGTCTAATTTATGAGAGTAATAGAGAATAGATATAGGAAGGAAAAAAATCACAATAGTGAAAAAATATACACATAAATAGAACTAGTTTTTTTGGATTTTTGTTGGAATGGAGTTACACCAAAAATAAGGGAAGCTTGCATGAAATTATTTTTATATGGAATAAAGAGTATGCAAAATGGTAAGAAAAAATATGGTAATGATGAGTCAATGTACATAGCATAAATAACACACACCTAAGTATAAATATTTAAATAAATACCAAAATAATTATGAAAAATCATTTTATTTAGGCCCTATATACAATGAAATATTTACACACAAATGGGCCATAATATACTTATTTTTATTTATTTATTTTTGGCTCAACTAGCCGAGTGACTAGCTAATTAAGGGTTTTTAAGAAGATATGGGAAAAGTCCCTAACTCACACACACCTATATACAGTGAAATGGCAGGGATAACCAAAATGTTTGAGTGATTTGATAGGGTGGGTTAACTTACTATGGCAATTATGGAAAGCCGAAAAATGGCTATCATTAGCCCCCCCTTTAGATAATGGTACATTCATGTACCATTTATCCGACCATACAACATGTAGATTGTGTAACGTCTGTCTTTGTCTGCTCTCATCTTTGAAGAAACTTTTTTGTATGATTAAAAAACCTTGCGTGATATGAAAGGTTCTCATAGCCAATAGTAGGATGTAATGAAGTGACTGAGTAAACCTCTCCACTGGGAAAGTTTCGATAAGCACTCCCCAGGATCAAAGATCTTGAAGTATCTTTCCCCAAGAGTGATGTATGGTATGGAAACACTTACTGATTTCGGTTGAAGAAACTTGTAGATTTTATTGTTGTCCATCATTGCATCTATCACTATGAATGTGATATAAAAGATTGGTTGCTCTTCCTCCTGTGTAAAGTTGATGTATCTGCTACGATCTTCAAGATCTTGTATGAGCAAATTCCTGAACTGTAGCTCATAAAATTCATTCAACCTGGGTAAGCTCATAAATTCAAAAATTCTATGACCTTCATGCTTTAGGAAAGCTTGATCCATGCTTCCAACTGCTATTGGAAGATATTGCAAATAGTTTACCACATAAGTAGATAATAGACGAAGGTTCCTATTGCTTCCAACACATTGGAAGAGAATAGATTTTGGTACTGATTGATGAAATATCCACATGTAGCAATCAATAAGTTTTTCATCTATGATGAAGACTAGAAGCATCACAATGTGCGACCTCCATACACCAAAGAACCAAATGAAGAAGGTTTGGAAACATCCGTTCATCACCAAGTATTCATGTCCTCTTCCACTTAAGAAGGTATGGTGCCCCTGATGAAAGATATATGTGAAGAGAGGAGAAGTTGACTTTGAAGAGGTGAAACCCAATGTGAAGATGATTTGGGCTTCAAAAGTTTGGATTTTTTTACTAAGAGATTGTCCCATGAACGAAGATCCACCCACTAAAACACCATTGGAGAGAATGATACCCTTCTGACAGTTTCCTTTTATGATTTTATTTTTTACTACTCTCCCATGTTCTTCATCCCCTTCTAAGCCCCCCCTTTGGCAAGGTTGTAACTCCTCACATTGTACCACCCCAAAGGTTGACGGATTATTGTTTGATTTTGTAAAACTTTGGCTTCTTGCATGATAGGTTCCTCCATGCTTAACATACATGGGTCATACCAATGCTTTTCAACATCCTCAAACACTTCTTGAAGATTATCCTCACATGGATTAAACTCACACTCTTCTACTTTGTTTCGGAGTTGGCATTCCATGTACACAATCATCTCTTTATGATCAATGTGATCCTCCACCAAAAGATTGGATGTATCCATTATTGAATCATCAATGCCATTTGAGATATCTTGTGTCGATTTTTGCATGCTTGTGATAAAAGTAGAAGAAAGAGATTCCACATTTGAATCTTGGCCACACACTTTAGCACTTGAATAATCAGTTGGCATGTAAGTAACTTCTTCAACATTTGTCGGAGTAGAAGGAGACAAGTATGGCAAAGGAGATGACTCCTTGATAGAAACACTTTCATGATGGTTGGTTCTTCCAGCATGATGGAAACCATTTTTGATGTAGAAGTACTTCTGAAACTTCCTTCGGGCAATAGTGACCGCTTCTTCAAAGGTAGAGGGTCCACTACAAGTAACCTCAGTCTTTAGGAAAGGAGACAAACCCGAAATAAATTGCTCCATTTTTACATAATCTGGAAATGTAGAACTAAACCCATATCCTCCCCATTGACGAGAAAAAATATCCTCATAAGCATAGTAGTCTTCACCATGTTGTTGAAGTCTCCCTAATGAAGGCCATGCTTTCTCCGTTGTTGGAAATTTAGAGAATCTGGTCTTCAAAGCTTTGGAAATTTGGGTATACCCATCTTCAATCTGAGAAGACATACTCCAAAACCATTGCTCAGCGTTGCCTCTAAGGCATAGCAATAAAAAATCCCCTTTTTCAATGTCATCCCTTTTACCAAGGATACGACAAACCATTCTAAAATCAGCAAGAAAATCATCAACATCTTCTTCTAGATTTCCGAAGAAGATTAGGATATTATCAAAGGTATAGCGTGTCATAGTCTCTCAATGCTAGAACCACACAAAGATTAGTTCCAAACAATCATTTTCTCTCATGACATCAACTAACTACACAAAGTTTTGAAAGGTCTTTCAACATGAATTCTAGATTCTTATGTGAAAATGTTTTTTTCCTTTCTTATGTTATGCTAATCCACACCATATTCTAGATCAATTTTTGTTGCCTTGAAATTAAACTTGGTCATACAAGTTTTCATGATTTATATAATCTACTTGATTATGCTAAAATTCAAGCATTCATGCAATACAACAACAATAAGCACAAAGTCATTCCTCCGTGGGGGCACCAATTTGAGGCGGTCCGGGGCGGGCAACAAGAAGAGCGGCCTCTAAACACCCTTCGAGGCTCCCGTGCTGCTCAATTGGGGCTGGGGCAAGCACAATCAGAGACAACAACAACCCACAGCCAGAAACCAAACAAGAAAAGGGGCACCACCTAGTTGTAGATGCGAACTAGGACGCACGTGATATCTCCTTGTACTCAAACGCACAAAGAGAGGGGAATGCAAGATAGCCACACACACCAAACACAAACATTCACCACGCCAGAGAGAGGTAAAGCGCACAAATCAACTTGAGCAACTCAGTCTTAGCCTTAAAGACTAGATGCACACAAAGCTTGATGAGAAAAAGAGGGACAATACAAACATATATCCCGACGCCCGCCAGTGACGTCGGTTATGTGGCGCCGGAATTCAAGTGACCTCTTGTAGTGTGATGCATAAGATGCACGGCAAGAACCTGAACAAGTATGACTAGACAAAGGTGCATCCAATTTACTGTCACACAAAGTATGCATCAGCCATTTAGGCAAACTTCTAGCCTAAATGGAACGTCCATGATTTTCCACATGGAATATTGAAGAAGTAAAAAACAATTTCTTCACGAGGAAAAAAAGTAGAGGGAAGAAGAGAGGACCACGCCGAAGAAGACAGAGTACAAGAGAGTGGAAAAAACACATGCTACATCGATTTTGCACCAAGCTACGGATGAGCTATGGATGTGCAAAATATTCTTTATTTACATTGTATAAGGTCTTGGACTCATTTATGTATTCCAAATTATATAAGGTAGAGGTCTCAATTTAATTCCATAGTAGAAACACTTGGAGTCCATGTCTTTATAAGAAGCCTTTCTATGCAAAAAGGATTCATTCTTGAGAGCTCACTCTTGTGTGCTCACTCTATGGATGTCCTACCCTTGAGCTTAATGCCCATGCTTAGAAGGCTGGTGCATAAGAGAACTCGATTCCATCCTATAGAGTGTTGGTCTCCATGGTGACACAATTGAGCTATCAAAGGACAAGAAGGAATCTGAAAGTACACAGGGTGGCCCTAATAAAGTATATATGGGTGCTTTCATACTATTCTGACTTTCAAAGTTCCATTGATTTTCAATTGTGGAAAAGGTGGGTGACATTACCACCTACAGAGGTAACGAAGAAGCTCTTGGACTTAAGTGTGCTCGTGTGTGGAAGTCTGTAAATGATATTTTCCATTTGCTTGAAAGGGAAAAGCTAACCCTTGATGAGATCGTTGACAAGGGAGGAAGATATGACGACAAGGGTGGAACAAGGCGATAACACCCATAGCACCAATGATGAGGAGGGTGCATGCAATAAGATGATAACAACCATAGCACCAATGAAGAGAGTGTGCCATAAGACGATAACACCCATAGCACCAATGGCAAAGAGGATGCAATAAAACAAGAACAATGATAGCACCATGAAATACCAATTACAAGGGTGCAATAGAATGATATCAACCATAGTGCATAGTCACAACTGCCAATCCTTGATGAGACGAGAATGATAATAAGCACAAATGACGACCAGGGTGCATGCAATAAGATGATAACAACCATATCACCAATGACGAGGGTGGTGTAATAAGACGATAACACCCATGGCACCAATGATGACGAGGGTGCATGCAGTAAGATGGTAACAACCATAACACGAATGATGACGAGGGTGCAATAAGACGATAACTCCCATAGCACCAATGACGACGAGGGTGCAATACGACGAGAACAATGATAGCACCATGAAATACCTATTACAAGGGTGCAATAGAATGATATCAACCATAGTTCCATTAAATATCGATTTCACAAAAATAAAGGTTTTTTCCATAGAACAAGAAACCACGCTCCCAAATATCCATAAACTTTGTCACATCTTTAAATAATAAAAGATGAATTATCACATCACCAAGATAAGAATTAGTAAAGTCATTATGTACAAAGCTTAAAATGTCAAACTGCACAAATCATGTAATTAATGATGTCTACTGCTCAAATCTATCGGGATTGTCTTGTGTCTCTCGTGCAATCCCCGTCCACTCCTGTGTGGCCAACCATGTCGGCTTGGGACTGCCGTCATTGTACCTGTCCTCGCCTCTGACCGACGGTGTGACATTGTGGACCTCGCCACAGTCAAAATTGAGTTGTTTGAGACTTGATCGTACCCCTCTGCCGGCCTTTACTCTCTTTGAATGGCCTGCAGTACAGAGAACTGAGATTTTTGCACCAGTGTAGAGCGCCATGCGTGCAAGACTTTGCATTATCTCGCCCTCCTCATCGTTGCTATCATGCCGTCCATATGAATGGGATAGCTAAGGTTGGTCCATCAGTACTGCGTTCAATGTTGTTTTCTTTTATGTTGGAATCCATGTCAAAGAACGCGTCCAACATCTGCTCCATCTCTACTTCTTGAAATGCCTCTTCAGGTATTAGTTGGGAGGACTCAGTCGATGGCTGCTCGTTTGAAAATCGTCTTATCTGGGATGAAGCTGGAGCAATATCTACTTGCGAACTTTGACCAGCAACCTCTAGACCATGAGATCGATAATGTAGGTCTTGTACTTGCTCTATCGTAAAGAGACCGTGATTGCATATGTGTTGGTCGCATATTTTTTGTTTTTGAAAGATCTGATGCTTGCAATGTGCACAAGGACACGCCATCCTATCGTCCATACTTTATCTACCAATGGTGCAAAAAATAATTAAAACACTCTAGTTGTTATAACTACACACTACTAAGTACATGACAAGATTTATTAACCTCACATTCTCTACCTAGGCTTGATCATCGCACACCCGAGTCTAGAGGTGCATGGAGATTACGACCAAATGGTACTAATCTCGTCTTTATCGGTCAATTACTATATATTAAAGTTCTTGAAGTCTGTGTGCACTTTTGAAGTCCGATTGCATTTTTTCAGCTATTTTTTGCTAGCTCTAACAACCTCACATTCTCTAGCCAGGCTCGATCCCTGCACACCTCGGTCTTGAGGTGCACGGAGATTAGGACCACAGGGTAATAATCTCGTCTTTATTGGTCAATAACTATATATTAAGGTTCTTGAAGTCTATGTGCACTTTTGAAGTCCAATTGCGCTTTTTCTACCATTAATTTGATGCTAGCTCTAACCTAACCTATAATCTAACCTAACCTATAGACTTAAACAATTTTTTTCCATAATTTAAAATGAAATTTCACATAACAAATCCTAATTTCTTTTAAGCATTCATAGTTAAAAGCATGAAATTTTCTTTTGTTAATATACAAAGTAATTTAAATAAACTTAATATGCATTTAAAGGTTTGAACACTCACATTCGCTCTATTTGAGCAATGAAAGTTGTTGTAAAAGTCCTGGAACCTACAAAACCTCACAACCCTCCAAAGGCTGCAATTCAATTATACGACCGTCTCAAGTGCTGTGCACAATTTGCACATACATAGGCGGTTGTCCATAAGGACCCACATCCCTTTTACATTCACTGCCTGTGGAATAAACATATTTTAAGGAATTGGAGCATAGGAGCACTTGTTCCTCAGTGGGGGCACCAGAACAATGTTAGCGTGCAAACGATAAGGAAAATGAATTACTCTATAGCCTTGCACGAGCCATATCCTCGGAAAGAAGAACTATTGCACGACCGAAAACACCTGTGGTAAACACCTGTAGAGATTTATGAAAAATCCTCCAAGCATGGAACATACTCAAAATCAAGAGAAACAAAGGAGATCGTGACAAAGCTTGTCTCGTGGAGATGTCCGTAAAGTATCCATAGGCAAAAAACAGAGAATAAATAAAGAAGTTATGGCCGCTCGAACATGGAAGTGTCCTTTTTCTTGCTAAAAAATGAGCTCTCTAGAAGTTTGGCAGGTGTTGCAACTATTAAAATGGGGCCTTTCTTATCTTTTATCCCCAATATTTTTCTCTCTCTTCTTAGCCGACAAGGTTCTCTCCTCAGGCATCTTTTAATTGGTCCAGTTTTGGCGTTTTTTTCGGTGAAAAATGAGCTGTCCATGACCCTTTGACCAAGGAATGGGGTGGGGACAAGGGGGTGATGGACCAAAAAGAGTGGCCAACTGCCTACCTAGGCAAGTGGGAAGTGAAAAATGTGCCATCTCCCTCCCCAGGAGCCCCCATAGCCAAGCCTTGAGAGAGCTCTTCTCACCTTTGATACACCATAATGGCCTCCCAAAGTGCCCTATATATCCCCCACTTTCCCCTTTCCTCTTCTCATGTGGGATTACTCCCATGCCACATGGCAACTTCCTGAAGCTTCCCAACTTCCCTAGAAATTTCCAACTTCTCCCAAAGCATAAGAGGACTTCTCAGACAATTTCCCAGCCTGAGGCAGAACTTGCTGCTCTCGTCACCAAATGACGCATCGTAACACACGGCTTGAAGCCCATCACCTCGGCTATCTCCAAAAATGTAAACCTTCAACTCTTCTAATCTTAGACCCCCAAGTTGGCCCAGTTGCCCTTGTCGCATGCACCCGCAATCACCTTCTAAGTTGAGACCGCCCGCTTTGGATGCTCATAACTCATGATGTACAAGTCCGATTCACGAGCTATAAAGCACGATTGAAAATACTTACTAAAAACCATATTTTAGGGGCTCAAAAACCCCAAAACATCAGCATTTAAACTTGGACAAATCACACCTTTGTATATGAATTTTTACAAGGCGACTTCCAAAACTTGCAGGGCTGTGTATATATATATACCTGAGGCTAGTATGCAAGCTTTTTGGCATGACTTTTTGACTTTACGCTCATCCAAAAAATACCTAACATAGTTTGCCAACCCCCCCTTTCCTGCTTGATCATTGATGACAAGCAGAGGTTCCTAGGGTGAACAACTGCTGCATTTCATCCCTAGAATCCTCATTTACATCCTCAGATGTTTCCACACTGTCTTCTTCTATTGATAGAATTTCATCTGTCACAATTGTCATCAAACGTGCCAAGTATTTCTTTAGTCTATAACCATTACCACGATATTTATGTCGTGCACCACTCAAATTAGCTAACTAATATGTGCCATTATCAAATTTGCTCACAGCAGTAAAAGGACCTTTCCATTTGATTTGAAACTTGTTCTGAAAGGTATTGTCCAACTTACTATTGTATTGCAATATTAAATCACCCTTTTTAATTTTCTTATCCTCCATGAATTTATTGGCTTTTAGCTGAGCCTTCTTTGACACTTCCTCATAGCTCAAAGCTAAAACTCTGTCCAATTGCAAACATTGTAAATCCAGCAACCTTTTCTACCAGGCATTTGTTTGCTCTTCATCTTCCAATGACAATAACTTGAGTGCAAGAATTTCCACTTCAATTGGAAATAAAGCTTCCTTTCCATAAACCAAGAGATAAGGAGAAAATCTTCTGCTTGTTTTGGTAGCAATTCTATAGGCCCATAATGCACAAGGCAACTTTGAATCCGAAGTCTTCCCATGTGTCTGTCATGCCAAGGGCAATGCCCGGTGGTCAAGGACCAGGCCCAAGGGGCTCGTTGCAAGTGTGGATAGGTAATGAGGCCCAAAGGGTCTATTTAATGGTAGGTTCATTCCAGGAAGTCCCACCAGGGGCATTATACTGGTATCAAAGCTTCAGTCTATTCTAGGAAAAGGGGTTCGTGGACCTCCAATTTTAGCATGCTCATGCAACCTAGGGGGCATGGCTGCTTAAAGAAGAAGAAGAAAGGGGTAACCCATGTGAAAGGGGGCTTGGGAAAGAGGAGCTTGCTGGGCCGAGGTTCAGGAAAGCCATCGAGAGCGGGCTCAACAGGATCGCATGGGCCGTGGGAGTGTTTTTTGACTCACGCTCGGAGTGCGGCATGCAACACACTGCTTATTCCAGTTCTGCACTCTCATGCATAACTTATTTATAGTAGTGTGTTGCTTTCGAATCACAATCAATGTACATAACTTTTATCTTTAGTATCTGCATCTCTCTCTCTCTCTATACCTCTCTCTCTCTCTCTCTCTGTGAGATATGCAAGGGAGATGAACGTGAAATTTTATCATAGTGGACCCCTCATGCTTCATCACTATCATAAGCCTAGAAGACAACAACTCTTGTAAGCACAGGTAGGTAGAAAAGACTCCATAATGCTAAGTTGCAAAAAAACATAGAGCAAGAGGTAGGAAATCAAAGCTAGATTTAGTTAACAACAAGGGATGAGGGGGATGAATCTCTAACTATGATGGATGCAACTCACAAGAATATGGAGTACAACCATTATATGTGCAGAAAGAGTCTCCATCTTTGGCGGAGTCATGAATCTCGTTTGGCTACACGGGAATCATCTGTGCCAGGAGTATCTCCTTGAGCTCCATGCTTTTGCACTCACATCTGCTAGAGGCCGTACAATGGCCAACACCTGCATTATGTGCACCCCCTTGCCCTAATATTTTCAAAGTGAAATTCTTAATACCAAGTAGGTGATTGACACACACACACACACACACACACACAATATGGAACACAGTATATGTCAATACCCCTTGATATTATGCACACGCAAGCACACACTAACACATGCTGGCATAATATCTTTATAAAGAAAGATGCATGTTTTTTAACAGGCGTATACTAATTTGATAAACATGACACAGGCAACAACCTCATTACCAGAAGAATGATAGCAGAACGGATGCCTCCAAAGCGAAAACCCCCCCCTCCTTTGGTTCCTTATTATTTGTATGGTATGGCATGGAAAGCCCAACCGCTTGTTTAATTTTGGAATTCTCCAAAAGCATGCAAGAAACCATCTAGTACACTTCAAAACAACAACTGTACAAGTTTTGTTACTCTGTCTCAATTTCAAGTATGGTGATCAATAAGGTTTTTTTTTTTTTTGGCAAATCGGATCCTTGAGCAAATTTGCTTAATAGTTGTGCCAGTTATACATTATAAACCTTTGGCTTACAACATTTTGTATAAATTTTGGGTTTTGGTAGAGGACAAATTTATAAACAATTTGGTATCATATGAAAAGTATGGTTTTTTTATATTTATGAATGCAATACTTAAATGTACAATACACAGGTTGTGGTTAAAAAAAACTAAGGGAGGCTTTTCACAGCAAAGGCAATTAAAGTTGACCTTGCAATATTAAAAGAATTGAATACCTCCTAAAAATAACAAAAACTCTTAAAGCCGAATCTGCTAAGGATCTAACTAATAGATCCTGAAGCGGCAAGGTGCAAGATGGCCAAAAAAATGCACGCGCTGGCTACAGTTAAAGCACCAAATAGGCCTTGGATTACTTAAAGCAACATGCACAATAAGCAGGAAGCGCAAGAAGCTCTCTAAAGGTTGCATACATGCTACACGGCATTTCATAACACACACACACACACACACACACACACACACACACACACACACACACACACACACACACACACACACACACACACACACACACACACACACACACACACACACACACACACACACACAGTTCGTGGTTGCCAGGGCAACTCCGGCTCGTAGGCAGTAGTAGCTCTCCATCTCGAAATAATTCTCAAGGCAAGCAACAAAACCTCAACTGGCGGATAGCATCTACTCATGAACCCAAGGCTAACCAAGGCAACACAATTCCAAAACGGCTAATCTACTACTCAAGGTAAAAACAATGTTTCGCTTTACATATTGCATGAGGTATTGCATACCTTAAGGCTTTCAAAAAAAAGTACGCCAAGAGTAGCCAAGATGACTGGCTCTGTCAAAGAATTTCTATGTTCTGTCTTCCTTCTATAAAAGCGTAGTTTTCTTCATACACGAGCATAGGAAAGCACACAAAACACGTTTTCTTAGACTAAAACATAACCATGTTTTGATACAACGCACATGCATATACACATGGGCATCACTACACGAAAGAGAAAAAATGAAAGGGAAACACCACAGTATCATATCTCCAAATAAATACAAGCATATATGCATAAGTAATACTAAACAAAGTATTACTAATCGGCTAATTCAGTTCAGGTAAAGATCCCTGCTCTCATCTGGTAGGAGTTTTGGCTTGAACTCCTACTTTGTCATATATCAAAGTATCCTGTAATGTACTTTTTGTCAAGAAACGGGTTTTTTTTCTATACACAATGTACCTTTGCAAGCAGTATTTAAGTTTATCAGTATATGGTTCTGAGAGATGGAGTTTTGAATTCAAACACACACACACACACACACACACACACACACACACACACACACACACACACACACACACACACACACACACACACACACACACACACACACACACACACACACACACACACACACACACACATGGAGCCACTTAGACTGATATGTCATATTTCCTGTAGCACTAGAATCGACAATAAAAAGTGATCCATCACGTACATGAAGTATTCTGTCTGGAGCAACTGAACATAGGATGCAGCTTGTTTCTGGTAAAATGTTGTTTCGATGTTCAATAGCATATGGTCTATTACGATCAGTGTCGATTCGACGCTGATAGCACATATGAGTGGGATGATCAGATCGTCCATAATATTCACAAGAAGAAGAAGAGTCTCTAGATAAACGTGGTTGTTTTACGGTAGTATTGTGTTCTTCATCATATTGACGTGCCCAACAATCATCTTCAGTATGGCCATTTCTGTTGCAGTAAGTTTAAAGCATGAAATTTTCTTTTCTTAATATACAAAGTAATTTAAATAGACTTAATATGCATTTAAAGGTTTGAACACTCTCGTCCTATTTGAGCAATGAAAGTTGTTGTAAAAGTCCTGGAACCTGCAAAAACGCACACACAAACACAAGGTTAAACCCTAAACCCTAAATCTACAAGCAAACATGAAAACAATCTTACCTTAGTGTTATGCGCTAACCCACAAGCAATATTAGCACCTCCGACGGCATGTATCGCATCAGATTTGTGAGAGATGGGGAAGAGGAGAGCTTGAGAAAACATGAAAGAACTAAGAGAAATACACAGAGAAAGCCCGCGGTTTTGATTTTTGCTAGTGTCGACGGTACAGCTATCGATACAGCTGCTGTCGGTACAGCAATCGAAAGAGGCATTGGTATGCGCATTCGCGCTGTCGTCGAAATACATGCCGGAAGAGGCATCGGAAATTTCAAAATCAATTTTAAAAAAAAAAAACCTTAGCTCCCTCCATAAATACACACACATATCCTGACACCCGCCAGTGACGTCGGTTATGTGGCGCTGGAATTCAAGTGACCTCTTGTAGTGTGATGCATAAGATGCACGGAAAGACCCTGAACAAGTACGACTAGACAAAGGTGCATTCAATTTACTGACACGCAAAGTATGCACCAGCCATTTAGGCAAACCTCTAGCCTAAATGGAACGTCCATGATTCTCCACATGGAATATTGAAAAAGTAAAAAACAATTTCGTCACGAGGAAAAAAAGTAGAGGGAACAAGAGAGGACTACGCCGAAGAAGACAGAGTACGAGCAGAGTGGAGAAAATACATGCTACATTGATTATGCACCAAGCTACGGATGAGTTATGGATGTGCAAAATATTCTTTATTTACATTGTATAAGGTCTTGGACTCATTTATGTATTCCAAATTATATAAGGTAGAGGTATCAATTTAATTCCATAGTAGAAACACTTGGAGTCCATGTCGTATAACCTAACATAACAACATAGCTTAACTTAACGTAACCTAACCTAATCTAACTTAACTTATAACGTAAAATTAACCTAAAACATAAACCTCATCAACTATATAATTTAAAAAACGACATAATTCATTTCTTCAAAACAAGATTTTTTGATAAAATTAAACAAATTTCTTCCATAATTTAAAATGAAATTTCACATAACAAATGAAATTTAATGCCCATGCTTAGAAGGCTAGTGCAGAAGAGAAATCAAAGCTATCCTATAGAGTGTTGGTCTCCATGGTGACACAATTGAGCTATCAAAGGACAAAAAGGCATCTGAAAGTACACAGGATCGCCCTAATAAAATATGTATGGGTGCTTTCGTACTATTCTGACTTTCAAAGTTCCATTGATTTTCAATTGTGGATAAAGGTGGGTGACATTACCACCTACAGAGGTAACGAAGAAGCTCTTGGACTTAAGTGCGCTCGTGTGTGGAAGTCTGTAAATGATATTGTCCATTTGCTTGAAAGGGAAAAGCTAACCCTTGATGAGATCGTTGACAAGGGAGGAAGATGGACACGAGAGATGATAGAGCTAGGGGAAGAGAGAGTGAGACAACTCAGATTTGCTAACCCCAAAAGGTGTGTGTAGAGCACCCACTGAGTACACATATATAGTGGGGACTTCTAGCTATATAAAGCATAGGGGTTGGTATATATAGCTCCAACACCGCCACTCAAATAGGAGTCCCTAATTGTGGATGAAAAAACCCTTGGGGTACAACGGAAAAATCCACAGCACCATGTACATGCACTATTATATTAGCAATTTCAAACTTTACAAAATTTATTTTCCAGGAGCTACATCATTCCATAATATACAATGTTCTCTTTCAAGCGTCTTTGGAAGTTGACTAACCCTATAATTGAATTGATGCAAATTCTTCAATATTTTTGAGTAGTAGCTTCAATATCATTGAGGAGCTGCAATATCTTTGATTCCTTGTACATGCTGCTTGACGTGAATTTTATCCTGTAAATGACATCAACCCAAGAAACATATCAAAACTTGAAGGTTAAAAGAATGATCACATCACATTGTCCTTAGAGACGGTTCACTATGGTGCTCTAGAGACGACACAAAAACAAACGTAATGTTGATGCAATCACATGTGCACAAAGTCGGTAGATAAATTCTATGGAACGCTCGTGGTGCATAGTCACAACTACCAAATCCCTGTTAAAAAGAATGATAAGAACCATAGCACCAATAACGATTAGGGTGCATGCAATGAGATGATAACTACCATAGCACGAATGACAATGAGGGTGCAATAAGACGATAACACCCATAGCACCAATGATGATGAGGTTGCAGCTTGAGGGTGCATGGAATAAGATGATAACAACCATATCACCAATGACGACAAGGGCGGAATAAGACAATAACTCCCATAGCACCAATGATGAGGAGGGTGCATGCAATAAGATGATAACAACCATAGCACCAATGAAGAGAGTGTGCAATAAGACGATAACACCCATAGCACCAATGGCGACGAGGATGCAATAAAACAAGAACAGTGATAGCACCATGAAATACCAATTACAAGGGTGCAATAGAACGATATCAACCATAGTGCATAGTCCCAACTGCCAAATCCTTGATGAGACGAGAATGATAATAAGCACAAATGACGACCAGGGTGCATGCAATAAGATGATAACAACCATATCACCAATGAAGAGGGGGGTGTAATAAGACGATAACACCCATGCCACCAATGATGACGAGGGTGCATGCAATAAGATGGTAACAACCATAACACGAATGATGATGAGGGTGCAATAAGACGATAACTCCCATAGCACCAATGACGATGAGGGTGCAATAAGACGAGAACAACGATAGCACCATGAAATACCTATTACAAGGGTGCAATAGAATGATATCAACCATAGTCCCATTAAATATCCATTTCACAAAAATCAAGGTTTTTTCCATAAAACAAGAAACTAGGCTCCCAAATACTCATAAACTTTGTCACATCTTTAATTAATAAAAGGTGAATTATCACATCACCAAGAAAAAAATTAGTAAAGTCATTATGTACAAAGCATAAAATGTCAAACTACACAAGTCATGTAATTAATGATGGACATCAAATGAAGTTTTCATGACAAGAGCGACGAGTAATATTTTTCCAAATACTGTAACTTGTTGAGACTTTATCATACACCAAGAGTATATGCAAACTTGTGCCTGATTGAAGCAAATAGAGCCAAAATAAGCAATACGAATAACAAGATATGGAACCATGTGCGGTGATTATCATCCATTAAACCATCCACTATGATTACCATGTGCTAAACCCAAGCCCTGTGGACATGCATGACCATTCCCTTACGTAAAATGCACATAAGAAGTCAGTTTGAGTCATAACCCTTACGATCACTATCTGGAAGCATCATCATCTCGCGCCATTAGGCACTAATAAGTGAACGCTACTTATGACATAGAAACTCACTTTATCTATAGCCCGCCATCAAACATTACAAGAATTTAACTAGCATTCTCAAGCAAAAAAGACAAAAGTAAAAATAGATCTTCTTTGTAAACGTGTGGCCGATTGTTGGGGGTGGTCGTAGCTCTCGTGAGGGGACTTGCATTCAGAGTCGAGAGTGAACCATGTTACGAAAGCAATCCGAGTGCCATTGTCCGAGAGGCAAGATATAACTAGAAAGGTATGGGGCCTTTAAGATTACTATCATGTAGCTGAATATCACGTCAGTCTGACAAACAAGGTCTTGTGGTGTAGCTTGTCATCATCATGGCTTTATGTACCATGGTATCACACTATTCACCATGGCATTAGAGATACTTATAAGAATTTTGAAATAGCAATCATCATGGCTCTACGTGCCATGGCATCAGAGATACTTTCTTTAAAATAAATAAAAACTGTAAAATAGTAATTATCATCATGGCTTTACATACCATGGCATCAGAGATGCTATTTTTGTGAGGAAATGTAAAATCTACAAAAGCTCAAAGACAATGACTAGTCAGAAGATAATGGCTTGGTAAATCTTATCATCTATACATCGATGATTCACATGAAGACCATCACACACGTTAGTATACCATCATAAAATGATCACAAAATCATGTGAAGTATTTTATGACAAATCGTGACGCGATCAATAGCATGTATCAAGAAATAAAGACATGGATGGAGAAAATAAAGACACAACATATGATATCACCTTGAACCATGGATGAAGATGCATCATGTAACTTCACCCATGTCACCATGGAGATCGAGCTGTCACTGTAGATCTTGGTGAACCTTGTCATTTCACGGTACAAATGGTGATAGACACGGCATATGTCTTCTCAATAACTTCCTCCAAAGGCAGAGCAATAATGTAATCATCCTTGGTTTGGCCAATGAGGAAAAAGGATGGTTTAGGGTTTAGGGTTTAGGGTTTAGTTACCCTGCCAATTCATCATTGAATTTTTCTAGCTATGGCTAATTGATGTCCTCTTTTATTGTATTCACCATCGATAATGTACCAACTATCTCCAACTTTGACTCCTGCATGACCTCTTGAGGTGTTGGTGTCACTCCTTGTGGCTGAGGTTGAGACCATTCCATACTCTCTAGGTCAAGAACATGAAGGTCATTAAAGCAGGTTGAATGAGAACTACCACCAATTACAAGTAGATAATGTCAAGCTTGAACTATAGTTGTATGATGAGAACAAGGAGAAGGCAGTGTTCCTACTGCTTCGAATCATCCCACATCATTGTTTCAAGGTCAAGAATAATCAAATCATTAAGAAGCCGACATTTTGAATCTTCTTCGCCAAACACTAGAAGATTAGAGCCTAAGAATGTGCACATCAAGCTATTGAGACGAGCCTTACAAATTTGCTCACAGATGAGAGGAAAGACTTTGAGATGATTCTCTCTCTAGTGCTCGACATTGCGAAGAGGATGGGGTGTAGGAGGGCCTCTTTATTTGCCATGAGCTTATGGAGGTGATTAACATTGTGACGAATAGGTGTACGCCATGTGTGCAAGAATGGTGGGTGTGTAAGAGATGTGTAAGAGTTGTCAAAGGATGCACTTTTCCCCCAAAAAAGAAGTGAATAATTTTATGATTTTTGGACTTCCATAACTCCCACATATGATCTCTGAATTGAGCGGAGATCATAGATCTGCAATCTACGCGTCGACCTCTTTCCATATATATGCTACATGATATGGTTTTACGTGCTAGATTTTAAACTTGATTTTGGAGAAAAACTTTGAATTCAAATAAACTAACTGTTTTGCATGTTTGAATTCAAAAGCTGTCCTTTGAGTACTTTCTTAATACTAAAGGTTTGAATTCCTTAAATTGCCAAATAAAGAGGCTCTCCTAGATCCCATTCTCTGCCTAATGCATGGGATGCTAATGAGACGAGATTGGTATGCACTCTATTGGACATATTTTCTCACAGACGAGAGGGTGACCCGGCTCTTAGCGGGGACGTATTATCCTTTTGCGTTCAAGAAAAGCAACGGCAAAACCCGACTGATGGGGGGAGGAAGAAAACCTTCAACCGTGGGAAGATGGGCCCACTTTCGGAAAAGTCTCCGTGCCTGGTGGTATGAAATAGTGGATAAGTGATGACAACATCCAAAATATACAATGTAGTCGGTGATCATGCTAGTCTCACAGACTAGAGATCTCTGGTTTGTGTTCGTGTCCGGACACCATAGCCCACCATAGGCAGATGCTCAAAAGCTTCTGATAACTCGTTAGGAGCTAACTAGTCAGGTACAACAATTTACTTAGGATCTACAGAGGGCTCGAACTGATGCGCTGCCATGTCCTGAGGACATAATCAGTGCACAAAGGGGAGTAAGCCTATAGCTTTGCGGAAAGCTTCAAACTTATCACAAGACAATGCCTTTGTGAAAAAGATCTGCAAGGTTGTCCTGTGTTGGCACGTAAGCCAAGCTGATCTCTCGTGTTGAGAGCCTCTCCTTGACATAGTGGTAATGCACCTCAAAGTTCTTTATGGGAGCATGAAAGAATGGGTTCCTCAGAACTGCCAATGCGCTCTGAGTGTCAGTGTAGATAGTGTTGGCAGTGTCCTATCCAACACCCAAATAATCTATAAGGCGTCTGAGCCATACACACTCAACTGTAGCTATGAAGACTGCCCCTTACTCAGTCTCACAATTAGAAGTGGCCATAGTAGGTTGCTTCTTGCTCAACCATGATATGCATGAGCTGCCAAGCATGCAACAAAAACCACTTCTGGAAACTCGTATGTCAAAACAACCTGCCTAATCTGAGTCGAAAAAAGCATGTAAGTCTGGCGGCAATGATCCCCCTTGGGATAAAACAAGCCAAGATGTAAAGTACCACTCAAGTAGAGGAAAATCCTCTTGACAGCGTGCCAATGCTTAGACCCTGGGCTATGCATAAATTTGCTAACCTGTGAGATTGAAAATTGAATATCTGGCCTCGTGTTGAATACATCAATGAGGCATCCAATAGCAGTCTGGTAAAGAGTGACATCTGCAGCATCATCATCATCATGAAGACTCAATTTCAAACATGTTTCCATGGGAGTGGCAATGTCTCTATGTAACTTTTCTGACACAAGGCAATACCACCATCACACTGCTTAAACTCTTTACCCAAGTAATGAAGCAATAGCCCCAAATATTTCATCTTAAAAGTAGCATTCAAATTAGCCTTAATTATTTCAAAAATATGTCTCTCATTTGGTCGAGTGATTAGCAAATCATCCACATAAAGAACGAGAATGAGAAGGACATTACCCTGACGCTTTACATACAATGTGCTTTCAGTTGAACTGTTACGAAATCCTTGTTTGACCAAATGAGTGTCAACCTTCTCATACCAAGAACGAGAAGATTGCTTCAACACAGAAACACTTTGTTACATCTCCACACTTGATCCTTGTCCCTTCTGCTAAAAGCGTGAAAAAAAGTTGGAAATTGTCATGGGAACTGAAGAAATCATGAATATTTAGGAAAATTTTCTAGCAGGGAACTATGCTAGAAAAAAGTACAAACACGTTGGAATTAGGGTTGCAGGAAAACACACATAGCTTGGAGAAGATGAAGGAAGCTCAAGGCACATAACAAAGATTATATTACTTAGTGTGCAATGGAAAGATAGATAGCCCTAGAGTGATGGGCATATATACAATGCATGGGGGAAAAAACCAGAAAAAAATACCGCGACGCTCTTAAGTGTGTTCACACATCAGTACCACAGGTATATGGTAGCAAATCTCACCTTGAGTGATGCGGTGAACGAGAGCTTTCACATAGCGTAAAGGAAGTGCCATGCCCTGAGGATATGATCAGTCCACAAAGGAGAGTAAGACCAAAGCTTTGCTGAAAGCTTCAAACTTCTCCCAAGACAGTGTCTTTGTGAAAATATCTGTAAGGTTGTCCTGTGTTGCCACATAAGCCAAGCTGATCTCTCATGCTGAGAGCCTCTCCTTGACATAGTGGTAATGACCGATGGTCTGGAAACAGTGGACAGGTGATGAAAGCATCCAAAATATATAGTGTATTCGGTTATCATGCTAGTTTCACACACTAGAGGTCTCTCATTTGTGTCCAGGTCTGGACACCATAGCCCACCATAGGCAGATGCTCAAAGCTTCTGCTAACTCGTTAGGAGCTAGCTAGTCAGGTACAACAATGTACTTAGGATCTACAAAGAGCCCAAACTGATGCACTACAAGTTGACTATTGTTGGAATGCTGTGGCATGCACTATTTAAAGCCAAACAAAACAACATACTGCAAGCCATAATCAACAGAACTAGATACCTAACAACTAACTTGTGCACCATAATCGTTGCCATACATGAACAAAGAGGAAAAGAAAGCGGGAGAGAGTGAGAGAGCAAGTGAAGGTTCACCTCCTAGAGCGGAGTGCTACGCAAGCACATCGAGAGAGAAGAGAGGAAAGGAGACAAGAACAAGACGAACACTGGGTTCAATCTCCCCCTGTGCAAGAGTGACCATTTCCCTCTTGCACGTATTTGATTTATAGATTTGTTGAATGGTCAAAAGTGAGTACAAACTGGCCGGCCGGTCATAAATGGCCAAAGCTCATAAAAGAGAACTTGAAAAAGTATACATAATATATATATATATATATATCCGTTTGTATAGGGCCTAGATAGGTCAAGCCTTTTCCACTTGTCAGTTGAAGTAAATTCCCAAAATATCAATTCCATTACATACTCTCCGTTGAAAAGCAAATGCTCTTAGTTGCAAAGATAAGAATCTGCAAACAATACTTGTCAAAAACAATGATTAATATCCTGCGTTAGGAACATGTCATAGTAAAAGGAAGAAATTATTGAACTGAACTATATTGTTTATGCCTGTCATCATCCACATATTACCTATTCTAGTGTCCCATACCACTAGAATAAGCAGTATATGTTACACCTTGATGAATCAAGATATCATTGGTCACACTCATCATCCAATAATCAATTCTCGTCAATGTTAGTTGCAATTCCATAAATACTGTCGCGACATGAAAATATCATATACCAAGTCCAAATCCAACGTCAAATATAGGTAACAATTTCAAAAAGTGTTAAGTTTTTATCAATAATTGACCATGCAATAAAATAATATGCTATGACAATTAAACTATATTATTAAAAAGAAAAGAATAGCAATATGATTCAACGTCTAGAATTCTAGAATGGAATAATTGTACATAGAAAAAACTCAGTTAAATATTGATTGGAGTGAATGAAGGTAAGATGCTTGCTGGAAGGTCCATCTAGGTTATACAAGGTAGCTACTATAAATTATATTAAGATTAGTGTCAGAGAGTACCTCCTAAGTCATGAGTCTTTGTTCTTTCTATACAAAGTCAGAGAGTACCTCCTAAGTCCATGAGTCTTTGACCTAGTTTATGCTTCTCAGACAAGAAGTAGTTAAGTTTTCATGAATATCAAAAAAAGTTGAAGCTTGGCACACTATTCAAGTAGCATGCCTTAATTCTTTGAGCAAAATCCTACTAGTGAAAGATGCAAGATCACATAATTTTGGTAGAGATAGCAGTAGATTATCATTCTCTAGTGAGTTTAGTGGTTAATGAAATTGTGTTAGAAGATGGATTTGTGAATGATATAATAAAGCAAAATAACGTATCCCAAGAGTATACTATGTGAGCTACAACACTCTAACGTCAGCAGCATCCATAATTGCAAGGATGTTAAGAAAACTCTCCATGCTAGATAGAGAGTATCGGGAGCTTGGGTCTTTCGGTTCACAAGGGATAGGAGGGGGGACTTGACTATGCTTGGAGTTTTGGCAGAAGATGCCACCAGATTTAGTCTGTATTATGTCTTTTATAAGTTATCTGATGTGGATTGTGACTACCTAGATCTTTGTGATCATCTCTTGTGTAGTTTCTGGCATCACTATGATTGTCACATACACTTTTTCTATTGTGTCTACCATCACTAGTGTATATGTGGTATTGTTTCTTTCTGCTTACAATGTAGAATGAAGCACAAACACTTTTTGGGGATGTTCTGGTTAAGCTCAATGAGATAAACTATTCGAGTTAGCATGATCACTCTAACAGGTTTGGATGGACGTGTACACCCCTTAACTATCTAAAGAGGCCTCAATAATTGAATAGATGAACCGTCAACTCTAAAAATGTGTTGTTCATTTGGTTATAAACCTATGAGGCTGGCATTTAGTAGGGACCCTAAAAATAATAATCAAAGAGAAATCACGAAGGGATTATTGGCCAGTAATATCAGTTGTAATCCAAAAGGTGTAAGCCACAAATAGCGAACTAGTACTAGTATGTATCCATTATGGTTTTTGTTTATATTTTTTTTTTTTCTATTTACATAAAATAATATAGAAACTTAAGGAATTTTGCTCTCTACCTGTCCCTCATAGTATGTTTTGGACAATGCCCCTATGAGTATGCATGTGACGCTCGACACACAAGTAAAAGAAACAGGTTGTTGAATTTCGAGAGCCTCTGCATGATGAGGATGATAGCTTACGTGAGATAGCCCATTGCAAAAACTAAAGGTTGATTCTACACCAAAAATACACAAGCCGTTCCTCAGTGGGGGCACCAATTTGAGGCGGTCCGGGGCGGGCAACAAGAAGAGTGGCCTCTAGACACCCTTCAAGGCTCCCGTGCTGCTCAATGGGGCTGGGGCACAACACAACACAAACCAAAACAACAAACCCACCACCAAATCCCAACTACACAAGGGGCACCACCTAGTTTAAGAGCGAACTAGGACGCAAAAGAGGAGAATCGTTAGAGCAACCCACAAACAAGCAAGGAATTTACACTAACCCTAACACCAATGGAATACTCTCACACACTAAACACGAGAGAGAGAGAGAGAGAAGAGAGAGAGAGAGAGAGAGAGAGAGAGAGAGAGAGAGAGAGAGAGAGAGAGAGAGAGAGAGAGAGAGAGAGAGAGAGAGAGAGAGAGATAGTGCTCGGGCTGCTTTGAAACGTATCGGCGATGATCAAGCAAACATAACTATATATTTAAGAAAGAGAGAGAAAGGGAGAGGGGGTGCTTGTTGCATTAATACCTTCTTACAAATCTGTCATGACAAAGCAAAGTGAGATTAGTACTTGTTCAACATAGCTTGCGTAAATTTCACCACAACACATCACAAGAAAAGCCACCCCAATCACTGTCTTAAGGCCAGGGGAGTCCTCTCCACCCTGTCGCCCTCTTACAGTATGTGGGATTTATGGCTAGATTGATGACAACACCAGAGACAAGCTATCAAGAACTTAACAAAAAAACACCAAGACACTTACGCATCATTGTTGTCCATTACTTCACGTTGGAAGGGAGACAAAGTTTTCAAGCTTAGTCCAAATCCACCCTCCTTGATTCAGCGAATGTCGGGCTTACACTAGTAGGAGAAATGATAGATTTCCTACTCTCAATTGAATGATCACTCTCTCTCTTACAATGGCATAGATTTCCTTGCTAATCCCCTATTACAACACATGCACATGCATAAGACAATGAGCTTCCACTCAAGAGCTCCTTCTAGAGAGGTTGAGCTTGGCTTCTCAAGCTATAGCATAGTGTATTCGCAGACAAGGAGAAGAAAGAAATGAAATGAAATGTTATACTTTGCACCAACACAAGGAACTGG
>NW_028221472.1:0-58857 GCF_014529385.1 Adiantum capillus-veneris
TTATGGCTTAGAGCACCGTTGGGGGAGGAACGAGCCTATTACAGAAGGCATGAGGAGGTGTATCGACTTGGACGCGGGTGATCCAATGATGAGGCTTGTAGACCATCACAGAATTAGACCTTCTTAAGTGCAAAAATGGTGGGTAACCAAGAAATACACATAAACAGAGACCCAAGAGATCATGTAGCAGCCTTGTCGTGTAATTAAAGCTGAAAGGTGTTAGATTTCCTACCCAATTTGCAAGGTTTGGACTAACCCTAGAGGATGATGATGCAACTTGTTTGACTCTGTGGAGCTTAGAGACTTTGAGTTGATGGAGAAAGTGTTTGACGAGTTTATTGAGAATTCTCTCAAAGGGAATAGCTCATAATACCGTCTCACAAATCCATAAATTTAAACAAAAAGATGGAGAATCTATACGGAAGGCATCCCTAAGACTAAAAAAATATTTTAAGTTCTGTCCTGTTGAAGAACTGCCAACTCAGTCCAGACTTATGTTGATATCTTCCAAGGACTAAGGAATGAGGAACTCCAGAAAGTTTTACATATGAAGAGGAGCACAACGTTGAATGAGTTGACCAAGGAGGCTCTGTACCTTGTGGACAATTGTGCGGTCTACAAAGAGGGGAGTTCAAGACCTTGATGACGATTCATCTTCGCAGCAAAGTGGGAGCAAGTCTTCCAAGACAACACTGAAAGGAGAAATAGCGGTAAACCAGGAGCAGCTCGTAGATGAAGTGCTAAAAAAGATCAACTTGTACGCCAAACCCCCAGGCTAAACAGCCCAAGTGGTGTGCTAATGAACAAAATGGACAAACCATGGGACAGAGGAATGTTATTATAACAAGGGATATGTGAAGAGAGACCTTACGCTCCCCAAGCTCCAGTAGCTTCCCCTCAAGTACCACCGATGCCTAGATATCAAGCGGGCAACTTACCGGGACCTATAGGTGTAGAAAGACCACAACCGGTGGTGGGACAACAACCACCCCTACCAGGTTTACGACCAGTTGGTATAAGATACACACCAACGGTAACTGAATCAAAGAAAAGGCTTTGGTGCCTATGCATACATATTATGAAGATCCCAATGGATATGCGGCAAACCCTGTCTACTATCCATCGGAAGAACCCTCGACACCAGAACCATGGAGCATGATAGGGAATCAAGGACCGCCAACTGCTGCACAGGCCGCAGGAGAAGGAAGATATAGCTTAGATGAACGAACATTGTTGTTCATAGCCAATGGAGGCATGGGCGGACAAAGACAAGCTTACCAGCAAAGAGGGGCTCAAGGAGCACCTCAACAACCCAAGGGACCCTGTTACAAGTGTGGCGGAGACCATTGGCTGAGAGACTGTCCTCATGATGAAATCATTAGAGTCAATGCGTAATGCCCAGAATGTGGAATTACTCATTTGATTCCCGATTTTCCTAAAAACCCGAGCAAAGAAGCAAAAACCACCTTGAACCTGTTAGGAACAGTACCTTCCAGTGGAGGATCGGAAAATGAAACAATCATACCTATTCAGGCGGTAACACGAGCCCAATCCCAAAGAAGGACGAACAAACCCATAGTAAAGAACCAAAAACCGATGCCCAAAGTTCAGAAAACGAAAAATCAGAGAAGCACTTGGAAAGCTAGAAAGGCGCGTAGGAAAGCTAGGAAAGAACGAGAGCAAGCAGCCCTATCCGATGAGTTGAAACATACAAAGAATATATTGGAGCGGTTAGAGGATCTAGCTAGCTTAAGCTCACACACCACAGCAGCCATAGCATCCAAGGAAATAGAAGAGCCCAAAAGTGCAGATCAGGAGGATCTGTACTAGCAGACAAGGTAAACGAGCAGTTGTATGCGCTTCTAAAAGCTTATGAAGCTCGACTTAAAAAGAACCAAACCCAGGAGCAAAGTTGGATGACTTATCCATATGCAGAAATAGAAAAACAGAGGTTGGATATGTGTAAAAAAGATTATCGAGACGGCTCAATCATTGATGGAAGACCCGTTGGGTAAACCGGCAAATTGTCATGACGCACTAGCTCCAACCCCTATCCAACCAACATTAGAGAAACATGAAGAAACAAAGGAAAGACTCACTAATGATTATGAGTCCAGAGGAGAGCCTATCATAGTGCCAAATACCACCAATGGGACAGTGACGGTGTCCATCCTAAAATATTGGCAAAAATGGGTAAGGATGATAACGTTTTAGATGATCTATGGAAGCAAATCCGAGAGGCCAACGAGGCTAATAGAATGAGTAACCACATGAATAGCACGAGAGAAGAAAAGAACGTGATCTTACCTCCTATTGAAGAATTTGAGGCAAGATCACAAAATGAACTTAGAGATACATTCACAAGGGGGAGACCAAGGATATATTAGTTCGGGGCACAGCCAACCAGACCTTTGAGAACTTTACCCTCTTACCTGGGAGAATATGAAGCTAAGTCGGAAGTGAGAGCAATCCCATCTCAAAGACTTTCTTCTAACAAGGTGATGGATTTGCAAGGATTGATTGAGTTGTTATCCACCCCGGTGGCATGCACAATCACGTTAGAGCATAACTCCTAAGGTTAAGACCAAATATGTGGACCACAGTAGGAAAATGCCTAGAAAATTTGGAGTGAAAGACCCCACCTTGAAGCTACAAGAAGGGATCAGGGAGTTAGACAGGCCTAAACCTAAACACTAGGCCGGTACCATTGAATAAGGTGGAGAATATTGCGAGGGAGAAGACGCAAACACCCACGCTACCGGTAGAATTCCAAGGAGTAGTTTCCAAAGCTATTCTTGATAGTGGAGCGGGAGTTGCCATGGCCACCAAGGAAATCTGGAAAAAATGGGGAAACCCAGCTTTTAAGAGCTACCAGAATGAAACTGCAATTGTCAGATGGGTTCATGGAGAAGCCTCTAGGACTCTTAGAAAAAGTGATTGTCACTTCGTGCGGGATCGAGTATGAGCATACATTTGCAATAGTCGATTTCGACAAAAAGAACAATTATGAGATTATCTTGGGACGACCATCATGCGACAACTGAAGATGGTCCAAGATTGGGGTTATGACCACATATACCTCAGACATGGCGAGACGACAACTAAAATACACCTGAAAGACCATAGTTACAAAGATGTAAACTAAACACCGGTGGAAGAGTTTGATTCGGCTACAGTAACAGGGTCGGAACTACCAGCATGGTTAGGGCAACAAAAAACTGTGGATGTGTGGGGCTTCACATTGTGGAAGCTTAAGAAAGGAGGAATATGTCTTAGAAAGAACAATGGAGGACAAGGAGTATATTCCGGAATCTTTCCCTGAAGATGCCTTGGAACCTCTAGAATGGGAACACATACTAGCAACATTGGATGTCTGTACCATTACCGACAATCCAACAACAAAATTTTGCGATAAGGATGGCTACGATGTGTTACCCTATTACATGGTAAGCGTTATAACAGAAAAGGATACGGTAGAACCACCAGAACAAGATGAGTTTTACAACTCCTCTGAACATTTGGAAGTAAATGATGATGCAGATAACGAGTGTTCTGACACCTCAAGCGAGCGTGAAAATGATAACAAAAATAACAAGTTTTATGATTTTGCAAATCAACACCCTAGACGCCAAGAACACTATAGGAGGAAACGAGTAGAAATAAAGTGAGAGAGTACCTGATGCCCATGATAAAAGGTAAAAACTCACTATTTGATGCTGGTAAAAGCAAAGGATTGTGTAAAAAATCAAATATCAGGAAAATTCTCAAAAGATCGAAAAGAAAGAACAAGAGAGGAAATAAAACAGGTACACAAAGCAAAACCAAAACAAAATCACAAATCTAAAAAATAAAAAAAAGAAGCAACAAAAGACCAAGAGTGGACTAAACTAGAGCGTAAATACCCTTCAAGGCTCCCGTGCTGCTCAATGGGGCTAGGGCACAACACAACACAAACCAAAACAACAAACCCACAGCCAAATCCCAACTACACAAGGGCACCACCTAGTTTAAGAGCGAACTAGGACGCAAAAGAGGAGAATCGTTAGAGCAACCCACAAACAAGCAAGGAATTTACACTAACCCTAACACCAATGGAACACTCTCACACACTAAAATACGAGAGAAGAGAGAGAGAGAGAGAGAGAGAGAGAGAGAGAGAGATGGTGCTCGGGCTGCTTTGAAGTGTATCGTTAATGATCAAGCAAACATAAATATATATATGTAAGAAAGAGAGAGAAGGGGAAGGGGGTGCTTGTTGCACTAATGCCTTCTTACAAATCTGTCATGACCAATCAAAGTGAGATTAGTATTTGTTCAACATAGCTGAGTAAATTACACCACAACACATCACAAGAAAAAAGCCACCCCAATCACTGTCTTAAGGCCAGGGGAGTCCTCTCCACCCTGTCGCCCTCTTACAACATGTGGGATTTATGGCTAAATTGATAACAATACCCGGAGACAAGCTATCAAGAACTTAAATAAAACACCAAGACACTTACACATCATTATTGTCCATGACTTCGCGTTGGAAGGGAGACAAGGTATCCATGCTTAGTCCCAATTCACCCTCCTTGATTCAGAAAATGTTGGGCTTACACTAGTAGGAGAAATGATAGATTTCCTACTCTCAATTGAATGATCACTCTCTCTTACAATGGCATAGAGTTCCCTTGCTAATCACCCCTAATACAACACATACATATGCCTAATGCCAATGAGATTCCACTCAAGAGCTCTTTCTCAAGAGGTTGAGCTTGGCTTCTCAAGCTATAGCATAGTGCTCTTTCTTCTCCTTTTTTGTGCTAGCTACACCCTCCTTTTATAGCAATTTTGAAGGCTAGGGTTACTCCTCTAACCATGGTTGGGTTAGATTTTCAGCAATTTACCTAATTTCTTTTGCTTGGAATTATCAAGAAGTTGGTGGGGAAAGAGAGAGGAGAGAAATGGAGGTGATAGGACTTTTCATAGTGGGTTAGTGTTAGTAGAGTTAGTATTAATTTACAAATGGAATTGGATATTTACAATGGGAGTATCCATGTAGGATACAAATAAGGAAGAAAAACTCTTAAGAGGTAAGAAAAGGTGGATTTCTTACAAGGTTGATGCTCCAAGTGTCTTGAGTAGGGCCAATTTTGACGCTTGTTGACGGTCCACTAGCTTTGACGGTACATTTTTTCTCCACTCTTGACCTTCCTTGAGAGACAAGGTAATTGAAGCTGAGTAATCAACCACCATGATGCTGTCTTTTAAGAGAAGAGGCTGAATTTTGTGGTTTTTTGATAGATACAGGTAAATTGGAGGAGGAAAAATGAGACTAGGTGGTAAATTTTGGAATGGAATTGTGTGTGGGAGGTATGAGTTCACCATGGTTTCTCTTATTCTTCAAGGTTGAGGAGAAGGTGAGTAGGGTGCAGAGAGGAGTGGTGAGAGAGGTGGGGATGATGAGTGGAGAAGTGTGTGTGAAAGAGGAAAATGATAAAGTGGAAGAGAGAGTGTGGCTGCATAGCATGGGAAAACTGGGGTCCACTAATAAAATCATAGCTCACAGCTCGTAGCTCAAAAAAATATGAAAAAATTTGAGACAAAAGTTCAGCCCACGAGCTACAACTTTTGTTTGTATCACCTTTTCAAATTCGGAGAGCAAGTGAACTTTAAAAATTCAGCAAAACCGACTATTTTTTTCCACTGCACAAAGTCCTTGTGGGGTCCTTTTTTGGATGATTCTTTTGAATACCTCCAAGAGTGAGCCCTCCATAGTGCATGTATGCATGCCACCTTATTTGGTAGGTCTATAATTGAAGATATTGCTGAGATCATGATATAAGTGAATAGTACAACTAAGAAAATCAAATATTGAGGGGTCTAAAAAATATGTACATGTCAAATATAAATAATATAAGTGGAAAAAATATAAAGGGGTCAAAAGAAATCTCTCTCATTATGAGGCTACCATAAAAAGATAAATATTTTTGGTGTTCTAATTTTTTAGAAAAAAAAACAAAATAGATGTAGGAAGGGAAAAATCACAATGGTGAAAAAATATACACATAAATAAAACTAGTTTTTTTGGATTTTTGTTGGGGTGGAGTTACACCAAATATAAGAGAAGCTTCCATGAAAATATTTCTATATGGAATAAAGAGTATGAAAAATGGTAAGAAAAATTGTGGTAATGGTGAGGCAATGTACAGAGCATAAATAACACACACCTAGGTAGAAATATTTAAATAAATACCAAAATAATTATGAAAAAATCTTTTATTTAGGCCCTATATACAAAGAAATATTTACATACGCATGGGCCATAATATACTTATATTTTTTATATTTTTTATTTTTTTGGCTCAACTAGCCCAATGACTAGCTAATTGAGGGTTTTTTATTTCAGTAAGGAGATATGGGAAAAGTCCCCTAACTCACACGCACCTATATACAGTGAAAGGGTGAGGGTAACCACAGTGTTTGAGTGATTTGATAGGATGAGATAACTCACTATGGCAATTACAGAGAGCCGAAAAATGGCTATCACTACCATTATGCTGACTTTGGCAGAAAGCGTTTACTTCAATGTAGCAGACGAGATGTCGGCTTATCAAGCATGGTTAAAGCTGAGTGATCTTTATGAGAAGCAGAGTGCAGCTTCACAGGTATACTGGCTTAAGAAGCTTGTTGACTTGAAGATGAAAGAAGGGACACCTATGTCCAATTATCTGAATGAATTCAACACAATCTATAGTCAGTTGTCAGCTCAAGGTGTCAAGTTTGATGAACCTGTTAGAGCTATGTTCCTGTTGATCACATTGCCGGAAAGTTGGGACACTTTTCGCACAGCTTTGAGTAATTCTGCACCTCCAGATGGTTTGAACATAGCAGGTGTAGAAGGAAGTCTGCTTACTGAAGAAACCAATAGAAAGACAATGGACAAAGGCAAAGGAACAGCCTTAGTTTTCAGGGGAAGGACCAAAGAAAAGTACAAAGGTGGAAAGAGGAATCAGTCTCGTAGCAAGTCCCGCAGTGCTAAAGGCAAGAGTGACATAGAATGCTACCATTGTAGCAAGAAGGGTCACATGAAAAGAGACTGCAGAGAATGGAAAGCAGAAAAAGGCAAAGAGAAAGTTGAAGACCATGGTGAGAAGAACAAGTCCTCAGTGAAGATTCAAGAAATAAATGTGACAAACACTGTTGCAAAGGATGACAGTCTAGTGTCAGGAGACATCTACTTCTTGAAGAATACAATGGACTCACCTCTTCTTACGGCATCTGATGGAAATGCACTGAGTGACTGGATTATAGACTCAGGGGCATCACTTCATGTGTCTCCAAACAAGGAGTGGTTTACCTCTTATGTGACCACTAAAGATCATGTTCGGCTAGGCAATGGGCAGACATGTGAGATCTTAGGTGTTGGAGATGTTCAATTGAAGTTTCAGAATGGCTCTTCTTTCACACTGAAGAATGTGAGACATGTTCCCGCAATTACAAAGAGCTTGATCAACACAGGTTTACTTGATGATGTTGGCTACGTCACCACTTTTGGACAGAACATGTGGAAGATATCCAAGGGTTCTATGACAGTAGCACATGGAGTAAAGTTTGGAAGACTTTACATGATTTATGTATCAAATGTCTCTAAAAATGTAATCAATGTAACCGAGCAGCCGAACGTTTCTTTGTGGCATAGCCGGTTAGGACATATGTCCAAGAAGGGAATGGAAATCTTGTCTCGTTCTGGTTATTTGCCTGGCTTTTCATTTAATGATTTTGAATTCTATGAACATTGTCTGTATGGTAAGCAAACACAGCAGCTACATAAGCATAGAAGCAGTAGAAGAGATACACAGTTGGCACTTGTTCATAGTGATTTGTGTGGACCTATGCCTAACCTATCTCTAGGGGGAGCTTCTTACTTTATGACATTTATAGATGATTACTCAAGGAAAGTATGGGTTTACTTTCTCAAGCACAAGGATGAAGCGTTTAGTGTTTTCAAAACGTTTGTGACACTTGTGGAGAATCAGAGTGGCAAGAAGCTTAAATGCTTACGCACTGACAATGGTGGAGAGTATGTTTCAAAGGCCTTTTAGGATTTTTGTGAGTCAAAAGGTATAAAACGTGAACTTACTGCTCCTTACAATCCTCCTCAAAATGGTGTTGCTGAGAGGATGAATAGGACCATACAAGAGAAGGTCAGAAGTATGTTGTCTAATGCACAGCTGCCAAATGGGTTTTGGGATGAAGCTGTATCAACAGCTGTTCATCTTGTAAATAGATCTCCTAGCAAGGTTTTGCAGAAGGATTCAGTGCCAGAGATGGTATGGTCAGGCAAAATGCCCTCATACAAGCATCTTAGAGTCTTTGGATGTGAGGCATATACTCACGTTCCAAAGGAATTTAGGAACAAACTTGAGCCAAAGAGTAGAAAGTGCATCTTTCTAGGCTATGGTAATTCTGGTGAGATGGGGTACAGACTTTGGGATCCCGAATCCAGAAAGGTTGTCCGCAGCAATGATGTTCACTTTAATGAATCCAAATATCATTCTAAACCAGAGAGGGTTGAGGAGATTAGAAGAGTTGTCTTCCAAGAAGATGGACCTGCACGTGCAAGACAAAATGTCAGGGCTCAAGAGGAGCAAGGACAGGATAGAGTGGAACCACAGGTTGTGGCTGAGCCTAAGCCACCTATTGTGCGTAGATCTGGACGTATCACGCGACAGCCTGATAGGTTTTTTCCATCTATGAACTATGTCATGTTGACTGATTGCAATGAGCCTTCATGTTACAAGGAAGCAGTGCAAATGAAGGACTCCGGGAATTGGCAATTGGCCATGCAGTCAGAGATGACAACTCTGCATAAAAACCAGACATGGAAGCTAGTTAAATTACCACGGGGCAAAAAGGCTCTACCCTGTAAATGGGTTTACAGGTATAAGATCACCGCTCATGATAGTCAGCCAAAGTACAAAGCAAGGCTTGTTGCCAAGGGCTTTAAGCAAGAACAAGGCATTGACTTTGATGAAGTCTTCTCTCCGGTGGTCAAAATGACTACATTGAGATGCTTTCTTGCATTGGTTGCCATATTGGATTTGGTGTTGCACCAAATGGATGTCAAGACAGCGTTCTTGCATGGTGATTTAGATGTGGAAATTTACATGCAGCAGCCAGAAGGGTTTGTTGAGAAAAGCAAGGAAGATTGGGTATGCCAGTTGTTAAAGAGTCTTTATGGCTTAAAACAATCACCGAGGGCATGGTACCATAAATTCCACAAGTTTATGCTTTCTCAAGGCTACAAACGTAGTGAGTTCGATCACTGTCTATATACAAACAAGGCTAAGGATGGTAGCTGGATGATCCTTATTTTGTATGTGGATGACATGTTGATTGCTGGCAAGCACTTGGAAGAAATTTCAGCTTTGAAGTCAAAGATGGCAAAATCGTTTGACATGAAAGACATGGGTGAGGCAAGTCATATACTTGGTATGCGCATTGAGAGAGACAGATCAAAGAAGTTGATTTGGTTATCTCAAATAGAGTATATTGACAAGGTTTTGCAACGTTTCAATATGGAGAAGGGAAAGGCACTGAGTGTTCCATTGCCACCATATGTGAAACTTAGCAAACAAGATTGTCTTGTGTCTGAGTAAGAACAGGCTGAAATGGATAAGATTCCATATGCTTCTGCAGTGGGTAGTTTGATGTATGCAATGATTGCTACTCGCCCAGGCATTGCATTTGCAGTGGGAGTAGTAAGTCGATACATGTCAAACCCAGATAAGAAACATTGGGAGGCAGTGAAAGGAATATTGAGATACCTGAAAGCTACAAAGAGTATGCGTATATGCTATGGGAGTCAGGATCTAAGTGTAAAGGGTTTTACAGACTCAGATTATGCAGGTGACTTAGACAACCGAAGGTCTACGTCAGGGTATGTCTTTACATTGGCTGGTGGAGCAGTATCATGGAGTTCTAGATTACAAGATTGTGTTACTCAGTCTACTACAGAGGCTGAATATGTTGCAGCATCAGAGGCATGCAAAGAATCAATTTGGCTTAATCGACTAGTAACAGATTTGGGAATCAAAGAAGAGATGCCTGTGTTATATTGTGATAGTCAAAGTGCTATACAATTGGCTCGCAATCCAGTTTATCACTCAAAGACAAAGCATGTGGATGTGAAGTATCCTTTCATCAGGGAAATGCTCGAGGATAAGCAACTTCAGCTTGTCAAAGTTCACACCACAGAAAATCCTGCTGATCTACTTACAAAAGGACTTCCCTCAGAGAGCTTTGCGCATTTTCGCAAGCAGTTAGGTGTAGGGTAGTACATCACTTCTCTACATCTCTTGTATATTAGCTTGTATAGTAGCTTCTCTCACACTTAAAGTACCACATTGGACTTTAAGTGGGAGGTTGTTGGGGTATAAATCCCAATGTGGTCGCCCAGGTAAGTGGGCGGGCCGCCAGGTATGTACACATATTCTTTTGTAAAAACCTAATAAGAACTCACTATGCTCTACACATTACAGTAGAGCGAGTTCACCATATCGCCGTGCTCTTCTTCTCGCACTCTCTCTCGCGTCGCACTTCCGCTCGTACTCCTTCAGACAGTTAAACAGTGCAGAAAAAAACTACACAACCATCGAGAGGGAAGGGTTAGGAATGATATATGCTGTAAAGAAATTTCGGCATTATTTGCTTGCAAACAAATTTGTGTTTTTCACAGATCATCAAGCCCTTTTGTACCTAGTAAATAAACCTTGCAATACAGGGAGAATCGTACGTTGGTTTATTATATTGGTAGAATTTGACTTCACAGTGGTGGTCAAAAAGGGTAAAACCCATCTGCGAGCAGATCGTCTTTCAAGGATACACCACGGGGAAGCTCCTAATGCAGTAGATGATGACATACCAGATGCGTATCTTTTCAACATTGAAATGGTACCCAAATGGTCTCAGGAAATTGTTAGCATACTTTCCTTCGGAAGTGAGTTTGATAATAGGGTATGCAAATCCAAACAGCAAACAATTCGACAAACAAAAAACTTCCACTTGATATCAGGACGGCTGTATCATCTTGGATCTGACCAAATCCTATAATTATGTATAAATCCGGAAGAATTCAAGTGCTACCTTGAAGAGGCACATGTCCAGAGTTGTGCATTTCATTGTTCAACAGTGAAAACACATCAGAGACTAAAACAGTTGGGGGTTTATTGGCCAACTATGTATGCGGACACACATTCTTATGTTACCAAATGTACTATATGTAGTGCCAAATGACCAGTGGATCACGCAACATTGTTTCAGGTAACCATAGCACCTGCATGGAGTCAATATATCATTGACTTCTTAACCACCAGGACATTCCCTGAGAACATTACAAGAGCACGAGAAAAAGCTATAGAGTTTGAAGCACGTGACTTTCAGTTAATTGGGAATCAACTCTATAAGCGGGGAAAGGCCAATCAACTTAGAATCTGTGCAAGTGAAAGTGAATACCTGCTGATTCTAGAACATGCACATAGCGGAGTAAGTGGAGGCCATTTTCAGGCGATAAGACAAAAAAAATTGTCTTAACCGCAGGAATTTGGTGGCCTACATTACACATGGATGCTGAAGAGTTTGTAAAGCGTTGTGATGCATGTCAACGCACCAAGATACCACTAAAACGAGATGAGATGCCACTAAGGCCAATGATGGGGGCAAGGGCATTTGCAAAATGGGGCATTGATTTTGTGGAACCTATATCACCCCCTGCATATCGCACCCATACCCAATATATCATTGTGGCTACGGACTATCTCACAAAATGGGTCGAAGCCAAAGAACCACAAAAAGCTGATGCATGCACCACGGTACAATTTTTGTATGAGCATGTTTTTGTATGTTACGGGTTACCAATAGAAATTGTCAGTGACCGTGGAACACACTTTCTCAATGAAGTCATTGAATATCTGCTAGAGGATTTCATGGTCATACATAGGAAATCAGCACCATATCATCCACAGGCCAATGGGCAAGCTGAGGCCACTAACAAAACACTATGCACGGTTCTCACTAAGATAGTGTCAGAATCAAGAACAGATTGGGATCAGCAGCTACACTCAACACTATGGGCATACAGGGTAGCTTACAAAACATCAATAGGAACAACACCATACAACATGGTGTTTAGGCTAAATGCTATACTACCCATAGAGTTTTTAATTCCAACTCTACGAGTAGCAACAAGCTTGGAATGGACAGGGCATGAGCTCTCTTCAAGGATTGATGATCTTGAAAAGCTGGATGAACTCCGCTTACGAGCTGTCGCGTCAATCTATGCTAAAAAGAGAAGACAAAAGGAATTCTTTGACAAACATGTGCGTACCAAAGAGTTCAAAACAGGTGATTACGTACTTGTTTATACCTTGAAGCAACATGCCAAGAAACTTAAAAATCAAGGGATGGGACCATTTGTGATTAGTGATCTATCACACAGTGGAGCTGTCAAACTTGCTACATTAGAAGGTGAAGAAATGCCAAACTGGATTAGTGGATGTCAACTGAGAAAATATCATCTACCACTCACATAGGAGATGCTCCAACAAATTCATCAAGGAAAGCAAAGACTGAAGGAAAAAGAGAGAGTACGGGAGGAAGCTCAAGCCGAAGCACAAGAACGCATTGCAAAAAGACGGCTTCTGCGACAACAACAACAAAGTAAACCACCATTGAAAATCAATGCCATTCGACTGATGAATTTGGAGGAGGAAACAATGGAGCCAATAATTACAGTCAAAGTGGGCAACAATCAAGTTGAATCAACGGCTTTGCTTGATTTGAGTGCTCAAGCAAATTTGATCTCTTACGGATTATACCAACTCAGAGTCACAGATCAACTTCATCCTACTCCCCAAGCGCTGGAAAGTAGCACATCACACCCATTGAAAACATTAGGATGGACTATATTGCATGTACAGATACATCAATATATTTACCCACACAAGTTCTATGTGGTGACAGATGAAAGCACACAACACCCAATGATGCTAGGGAAACCTTGGTAAAAAGCATACAATGTGCAGATAGATTGGAAAGCAAAGGTGGTCAAAATTCGGCACGAACATGAACAACAGATGATAGCTTTTGCTCAGCAATACCATCATGATCAACTGCAAGCCATGCAATCACTGGCAACAAAGACAAAAGCACAAATGCCATCAAAGATCAACATGAAACCTGAGACCAACAACCAGGTAAAATCCAACCATGCTAATTACAGACAGCTAAAGTCACCGGCCACAATGCAAAAATCTAGGCTACCAAAACAAGGTAAACACGTATGGATACGAAAGGATAGAAATGCAATGGCGGAAAAAAAAACAATGTAACAACCGGATTACAAAGACGGTTCAACCCAAAACCAAGGTCATAAAATAGATATGGATCCCAAAGAAAATGCTTAGCCATAACCCAAAAGTCACTCACATTTGGATACCAAAGCAAAAGCCAAAGGAACTCGTTACGGTACAAGCAACAATGGAAAGCAGACATCTGCATGTCAACCAGGAGAACCGATATATGTGGATGCCGATGAAAGACAAACCAGTGGCAAACAAGAAAGTGCCAAACCATCTACAAAAGTCGGCAACAACAATTTACCAATGGAAAGCCAAGGCCATAAGGCCCATAGATATTACATTCCAGCCAATTCTATCCTCAGAAACAGCTACGACTCCATCAACAGCGTCGGCAAAGCAATTGCCTCTTGCCAAAAGGACAATTAAACAAAGAGCAGTAGAGTTACAGCTGCTACTTGCAAAGAAAATAGGCACTACAACACTAAATGAAGATATCGACGCGTCTATATCGACGGCCATGCCTTTCCACGCGTATATCGACGACATTAGCGGAAATAGAGAGATAGAGAAAGAGAGTTATATATATATATATATATATATATATATATATATATATATATATATATATATATATATATATATATATATATATATATATATATAGATAGATAGATAGATAGACAGAGAGAGAGAGAGATAGGGAAGTGGAGCTCCAGAAGTTATGGCAGAGAAATAGGAAAATAGAGAAATAGAGAGAGATAGGAAAATAGAGAAAGAGAGATAGCGAGAGCGAGATTGAGAGAGAGAGAAAGAGAGATAGCGAGAGCGAGATCGAGAGAGAAAGAATGAGAGATAGGGTACGTAGACAAAAAAGAAACTATGGAACTAAAAGAGGCAAAGGGGTTTTGCCTGCTACATGCATTGCCATGTACACCTGGGAGTGCATGTATGTGTCTACCCATATAGGATTTGACCAATAAAGACGAGATTTTGACCCGGTGGTCCTGATCTCCGTACACCTCTGGACCGAGGTGTACGGAGATTGGGCAAGACTAGAGAATGCGAGGTAGTTTACATTGTGAGGAGTATATATATATATATATATATATATATATATATATATATATATATATATATATATATATTAAAACAACATTCATAATCATTGTTAAGGAGGATGCAAGACTGGTGGGAGAGGAGCCGCAAGGGCAAGGGGTGCCGAAGAAAATGAACCTGGCCATGCGAGAAAAGATTATGAAGTTCTGTATACTAAATTCAACGCCAATGCAAAAATGGCTTGAAAGGTACGAAGAAGAGAAAGAGAGACGCAATCTAGAGCGACAGGATTTCAGGCGAAGTCGAACGACTAGAGGCTTACCCTTGCCAGACTATCTCGCTCCTCTACCTGAATTCCCTACAATGGCATAGTTGGACAAGACAGTGAGAGCAGCTCGACAGATCGGAGAACCCATATCTCTAGAAGAGGAAGAGCTGACCATTGGATGTGACTGGAAGTACCATACATACATGGCACTGTGGTCGCATGGAAAGCATTTCAGAACACAACAAATTGACAGCAGAAGAAACACGTTTGACAGTGGGGTAATGGTTAGTTTCATGCAAAAGAGCAGGGCCAATGCTAGAGACACGAATGAGAGCACTAGCAACCTGGATTACTGTGGTCTGGTGTCAGATATCCTGAAAGTAAGCTTCAGGCGGTTTGAGATGTTTTTGTTGGATGTGAAGTGGTTCAAGGTGATTACTTCTGGTCGCAATGCAACGGTACGCAGAGATGGAAACAAAATTGTGCAAATAGATTCTACAAAGACTTGGACAGATGCGAGCGACACATTTGCTCTCCCCGAACATTGCGAGCAAGTGGTCTTTGTACCGAACCCTCGAGAGCGACAATGGTGGTTTGTGGTTCAGGTTGCTCCAAGAAATAAACAAGTATTTGAAGGGCAAGATCTCCTGGAGGAAATTCAGTCAGACGACGTCCATACTATTGTGACATTAGATGAGATGGATGAAGGTATGGTAGAGGAAGCTGACAGATATACGAGGGATGACGCAGACGAGCCTGAATTGACACTTATAGATGAAGATGCAATGGATGAAGACAATCTGCCAGAACGAGTTGGGGTAGAGTTATGTTTGCAATTAGAGATAGACGATGATACGGTGCAAGATCTTATCGATGATGCCTCACTCGTCGAGGCCTAGGCCTGTAAGTGTTTGTGTGAAGACTTTGATTTAAAATTAAGCTTAAAGTTAATTTAAACAACTGTGTTCTGACGCTTTATTTTACTTTCTTTGTGCAGGACTTTAGTATGGAAAACGAGATTCCAGATCCCGCTTCCATGAGTGCGGATGCATTCATGGGCTTCGTTACACGGATGACGCCTGCTCAGATGGCAGAGGCTTCTCAGTACTGGGTAGCCAAAGGCACGGGTACTACGCCTCCGGGCTTCACACCCGAGGGTCCGACGCCTAGGGGGGGGACGCCTACCGGGTTCAAGATGCCTATGGATACGACGCCTTCTTCTCCCATCACGGACGCTTCGACACCTAGGGGTGGGGCAGAGGCGGGTACGTCCTCATCTCCGCTGCACAGGCGCACTCGCCGATCTCGGCGATCGTCAGGTGGAGGTGGTGGTTGCTGTGGAGGAGGGTCCACAGATGCTTCGACCCCTCCTCGCTCACGACCCCCGTCTTACCCAGCCACACCTCTTGGCACACAACGGACACCTTGGGGGGCACACGATCCTAGTGCCTCCAAGCTCTATACTGTACGGGGATATGGTTCTGTTGACATGGATAAAGTCGGGACTGAGATGCGACAGCGGATTCGCCAGCTCGCGGAGCTGCAGTTTTCGACCAGCATTCTGACGTCTTGGGATCAGCAAGAAAAGGAAAAAGTCACTTACATAGTGGAGACCATCCTGAGAGAGTACCAGCCTGCTCCGGGTTCTTCCGTTGTTTCGGCGCGGTGGATCAAGGGTGTTGCACGGGACACCATCAAACATCAAAGAGATGCATCTCGGAAGGCTTTCAGGACCGGCTCGTCGAAGCCTTCGGGCATCCCACACGAGACGGGGCTGCAGATCAGGGAGGATGAGCGGACAGCGGCCACGCGGTTCAGACAGCAGCTTGAGGCCGGGCAGGTACGACAGATGACTTGGGGGACATCTCATCTTGGCAGCGGAGGCTTCGACACCTTTCGCTATGAGTTTGTGAGTTTCTAATCCAATCTTAACTATGGCGTTTTTTAAAACGCGATGAATCATGTATTCTTATTACTTTGATTTTTGTATAAACGCAGAATCTTGTGATGCATCGAGCTCCATCATGCGAGGAGGAGTCAGATGGATATCGCAGAGGCATCTATGAAGTACTGAATGATCTTAAAGCTTCAGGAGAGCCTGTAGACTGGGAGGCCTTACAGTCTCGCTGATCGCTTGAGGTGAGACGATAATATGTATGAGTTGATTTAATTAAGTCAATATATGTGAAGTAATATCAATACTAATTTTGTGAGTTGTCCTATGTGCAGGTTGCGACGCCTAGTCATTAGTGGACCAGATTTCATCTATATGCTTTGTGAGACACAGACACGCTTCTGTGTCTCTTTTTTGTACAAACAGTTAGTGTTCAGACAGTTATTGTTTCCCTTATGGTTATGATTATTGTCATTGTCATTGTATAGACAGTTATTGTTTCTCTTTCTGGTTATGTTTATGGTTCTTATTAATTTTGTTTATGGTTATGGTTATTTGCATTATGGTTTTGATCAAAGAGGTTATAGCCGATTATGGTTTTAAGTTATGGTTATGCTTTTAAGTTATGGTTATGGTTCGTTATGGTTATGCTTTTAAGTTATGGCTATGCTTTTCAGTTGGTACGGTTGTCTTTCATTGGCCTTAAATCTCATGTGAGATCCTACATGGATAGCATGTAGGAGGCGTATACATGATATGGTTTTTTTTAAAAGTTTATGTAAAAACAAAGGGAACTCTGCCGAAATTTCTGCGCGCGGGAGCATGGTTGATATTTTGGTGCTGCTCGCTTTCTTGGGCAGAGGGCAGGAAGTCTGGCTGTGGCTGTGTCCATCTTTTAACTGGGCACAGGCCAGGCTACCTGCCCTCTGCCCAAGAAAAAAATTTTCTGCTATGTGCGTCGCTATGCGCATCGCTATACACGTTTATACCTACGTCGCAAATAGCGACTGGTTTCATAGCGAAGTACATAGCGACGCTCCGTGTCGATATCTGCGTCGATAACACATTTTTTTGTTGTAGTGAGGAAGCCTCGACGGCTAGTGCCAATAAGCATCTAGCTTATTCCCTTCTCTTGCACAGCATTAATTTTTCCATGCATTGACCGAGTATGCATAAAGTAGGGCCCGTTAATCGGCCAGGCATTAGCACAACTGTTTCAACCTATGCACTGCACATACTCCGAGGCAATACCTTGTCGTCCGGGAGGACTCCGGCTAGGAGGGGGGGAGGCATTCTAGAGGCATTCTCAAATGCGGAACCAATGATCGAAACAACAAAAACGGGCATGATTTTTGACTATTTTAAGGGTTGTTGTTTGATTGCAAAATTTTCTGGAGTAACCCAAGTATATATGCCCTTATATAGCATGAAGCTATAGGTATATGGAGCCAAACGCCAAATCAACCCCCTAGGTGTGTGTATATAGCCATTTTTCAAGCAAAATATTGGTAAAACGGAGAAATCCAGCCATAAAAATTGCATATGAGTGTATATAATGTGTTGAGGTGATGTCTGTGATCTATTATGATTTTTGGGGATTTTTTGGGTTTGATTTGCTATTTTCCTTTTAATTTTGCTAATTTTCGGCAGAAAAACTTCAAAAATACAAAAAGCAGGTGAAAAACAGTCGTAATGAAAAACAAAAAATATGGGGATGACCAGTGACTAAAGGACAACCTATGGTACAGTGGGGGTGCAATTATGAGACTGGAGTGGAAAGCGTGTTTTGGCCAGGTTTTGACCGAAATGACAAAATTCTGGTAAACAGGGCAAATGGAGTCCAAATCAAGAAATTTTTGAGCCTAGACCGCATCTCACGAGAAGATAGGAGCACATGCCAAATTTCATGAAAAGTGCTTCGGGGACCTCCATTATAAGAAATTTTCACCCCATTTTTAGCTCATTTTCACTATTGACTTTGTGGAGAGAGCTTCTGCCACCTAGAGCGGATCGACCTTTCAGCGGCTTCTACGACGCGCACGACTACCTGACGAGCTCCAGACATGAGAGGTAGGCTCAACACCTTGAGTTTTTCATGCATGATTGTCATTATGTCGCGAAAACTAGCGTAGAGGTCACACACAAAGCGGGCAGAAGAGACCTACAATTAGAGACTGCGGCCCAACGGCTAACCCGAAAGCAACAAGACTTCATCAGCAGCTTACCCTAGTCTAGTAGACCAGTCCTGGATAGCCAAAGACAGTAGGAAACCATCGGGAAAAAACCCTAATTCTCAGAAACCCGCAAGAGGCCACCAAATGGGAAATCAGCGAAACGGCGACCAAATGCTACCAAAATTCATGGGTAGGAGCATCTCGACATGCTCGACAAGTCTATATGACCCACATGACCAAAAAGTGACCCGAAGCGGCACTAAACCCCAGGAACGGCATCAGACACACAAAGCGTCAAAATGCACTTGCGACCCAACCTCAAGTCCGTTTGCCACCAAACTTCACGAGCGGCTTTCCTAGACCATCAACAACCAAGTCCTATGGTGGTAGACCACCACAAATCATCAAAGGTATGTAAACGCAACCACGGGTGCTTCTAGAGCGACAAATTGCCAAATGGAACTCCGGTGAAGCCAAAGTCGACAAAAACCATACGATAAGGATCCCCAAGGGATCGGGAAGCTATGGAGACCAACATCGAGAAATTTCATCGCCTAAAAGCACTCCAAAAATCAAAAAATGGCTCGGAGGCTCTGAAGTCCACACAGGGAGTTATACTCTATCTATTTGACTTTTTTTGTTGAAATTAGGCTCAAAAGGGACTTAGGGGAGCAAAGGGCAAGCACTGGGAGCACCAGCACTGAAAAAATCACCAGGAGACATCCTATGCGTAGGATGTCTCAAGGGCACTTTTTGGCACAAACCTCATCAATTTTTGTCATGCACATGTTCTGAATGACATTTACAAGCCATACACCAAGTTTCATCACATTTGGACCAAGCTTGACCTCAGATGCATGAAAAAACGCAAAGTTAAGGCATAGAGGCAATAATGGTCCAAATACCTACCAAATCTTGTCCAAATCCCATGAAACTTGCACAACACAATCACCAACACATCAGCAAACAATCTGTGTGGTCAGGGAGAAAAAATGATGAATAAGACATCCTACGCGTAGGATGTCTAATTGACCTTTTTGACATGCAAGTGATGTTTTATCATTCCAGATCCAATTACCTCATCATCAAGAGCCCATATGTCAAGTTTGAAGCCATTCTAATCACTTTTGACCCACAACACCTTCAAGATACACTTTTTGAGCCCTAAAACACCTCACAGAGCCATACAAGCATCAAGTCCTATCTAAATTCAAATCCAAGAACATGGCCATGATCCATAAGCCAAGGACAACCCACAGAACAAGTTTCATGCCATTTTGATGAAAAAGACATCCTACGCGTAGGATATCTCCAGCATAAATTTAGCCTTCTCTACAAAGAATGACATCATGGGAGCCAATACCATGGTGTAATGAGCCCATGTACCAATTTTCAACCCATTTGGACATCAATTGCTACCTATGATGGACATTCTATCCAAATTGTGACCTAAAGCTTGAATCAGCCCAAAAATCCACTTTTTGATATCCAAATTCAAATCCAAGCCTATAGCCATGTTCCATGAGCCTTACACTACCTTCATGTCAAATATGAACCAATTCTGATGAAAAAGACATCCTATGCGTAGGATAACTAGATGGAAAATTTTGGCCAAATTTGCACTGTGAGCACATGCACAGCTTCACAAGTTCCTTTTAAGCTTTATTTTCAATTTTCAAGTCATTTGGATAAGTAAAACTCAGTTTCGCAGCTGATATGGAAAAAACGCTAACTTCGGACTACTGAGTGCAACAGGATCTATGGCAGCCTCGAGGTCACCGGCAAAGAGAAAAAGGATGACAATCAAAGACTATCTGGACAAGGTGGAACCTTTTGTCATTCCAGAGGGAACACTAAATCCCACCAGCACCTGGATACAAGAGGATCTGTTGGAGTCAAACGACCTAAAGATCTACCAGGGCGTGTTCAAGGACACTGAAGGCAATGTTATAGAGCTACCAATGCTGCCAAGAGAGCTCAATGAGTTTGCACGAAGCAAAATGGACGGCTACTTGGAGAAAATCAACCTCCACAACTACTTCGAAGCAATACGAGTAGGGGTGGACATCAAAAGAGTATGGGAGTTTGTAACAAGCATCAAAGAGGATGGAGTGGCCAAGGTAACAGATTTACAAGGTAGACCAGATATAGAGATCATAATCACGGAGCGGGTTGTAGCCCATGCACTAGACCTCTCCAATGAGGGAGACAACGTAACAAAAAGAAGAGATGAAGTCAAGGTGTACAAAGAGAAAAAGGCAAATTACACCTTTGAAGACATTGCCAACCCAAAGGTGGCAATTATGAGCCAGTTGTACAACCATTACTTCCACATGTGCACTAAGAGGCCACAGAAGTACAGGATGCCGCCAGGTGCAATTGCCACAACGTTTACTTGGGCAATGACAAAAGGCACCCCAAAGATTATCAACTACGCGGCATACATACATGACAACTTGGTAAAGATGGGCAACAAAAAGCCAACCTACATAGTGCCAGGAGAGCTGATAACCAAGGTGGTTTATGGGGCACTACACGCCAAAGGAAGGTGGCCTGACCCCCCATCTCAGAACGATTGGTTAAGGGTGAAAGAAGACAAGGAAGATGAGCCGTAAAGGGCACCAAGGGTGGCTACGAGGTTGAAAAGACGGCTAGAGCCACTTGAAGAGGAGCTACCCGAGCAGAAGAAAGGAAAGAAAGAGTTTGTTCAAGTGCCGGCTAAGGAAACCAGGTCTCAGAAAGTGGCAAGACTCAAGAGGCTGATGGACAGTTTTCGAGCAAAAAGATCCCTCAAGGGTGATTTAAACGAACTCTGGAAGCCATCTCTCGAGTCTATGTCCGGATCATCCAGAAGAGTGCAAAGGGACCGTTTTGAAGATTATATCAAGAATTTTGAGATCCTTGATGCTGCAGCAGAAAACATTCCCCATGTCCCTTTCACCGAAGGAAGTGGAGCAGATAAGGCAGAAACTACTAGATGAACAGGAAAGCCAAGAAAGAGAGCAAAAAACAAAAGCAGACAGGGACATAAAGGGCAAATCGACAGCTTTACCAGAGAGCCCTAAACCGAGCCCACAACCGTCACCACCACCCTCACCTCCTCCCAGCAGCCCTCCACCAGAAGATAATGCAGTTGAGAAAAAAACAAGACAAAAGTCAAGGAGAGAAGTAAGAGAAAAGGCAAGAACCTGAGCCAAAGGAAGACGCCAAGCCTAAGTCTGAACAAAAAGAATCACATGAGGGCTATTATACATTTTTGGACCTGCTAGCTGCAGGCTATACAAGGGAAGAAGCCGCCACAGTTGCATTCTACTTGGCAAGAGAAGTGCATAAAGAACAGATGCAAGGCATCCGGGCTAGTGGAACTTAACGAAATTGCTACAGACATTGTGGACCTGCACCCGCCCTCCAATGATTGGGACGTGGTGATGACAAAGCTAGCCGGATTGCGAACCCAATCTATGGCTTCAGAGAAAGATATGATAACTCTCAAAGCCAGAGAAGAAAAGACCAAGATAGAAAGGGATTATCTGCAAGCACAAAGCCAGAAGCAAAAAGAGAGAGAAGCTGACCTCCAGGCCAGCTTGGCAACGGCTCTACAAAACTGCCAAGCAATGAAAGAAGCAAATGAGGCAACAACAAAAAGAATACAAGCAGCTGAAGAAGAGTGTCTACAGCTCAGCAAGTCATTGCGAGATGCTGAAAAAGAACGGGATAATCTGACACTACAGCTGGCAGAGGAAAAAAAAGAAGTTGAGGCCATGAGGAATGCCAAGGAAAGAGCAAAAATAGAACAAGAAGCAAGCCTGGATGAAATCCTTGAGCTCAAGGATCAATTAAAAGTCAAAGATCAAACCATCCAGAGGCTGCGAGCATCGCCTGCTAGAGTCAGAGCTACGAGCTCGACTCAAATCGTTTCCGAGAGTCAAATATATGAAGAGCAAATGCAGGAACTTCAGAAGGAGCTGACTCTCGAGAAAAAGCAGAGATTAATGATGGCTGAAGGGTCTATTGTAATGCAAACAAGAATGGAGGACAGCCAAAAAGCCCTACAAGAAAAAGTGGAGAGCATAAAGGTGAAGCTCGAGGAGGCGAAAAAAATAAACGCTGAACTTAATGACCTCCTCATGAATATGGGCGGACAAGCTAAAGCGGAGAAGCAAACACTCCTCAGGCAAATTGAGAAGTTGAAAGGCCAGCAAGGAGGAGAGGCAGAAAGCTCAGGGCCAGCCGCCAATGAGGGAATCGACATCGAAAATGTGGGAGAGCCTATGGACACAACCATGCAAGAGGAAAGCATAGCAGGATCCTCTCAAGAGCCACAGAGTCTAACACAAGAAGAGGAGGAAAATCTGTGTAAGGCAATAGAGGCAGAGTTACGAGAAAGCACAAAGGAAGCCTTGGAATGGGAGCAGAGGGTCTTCAAATCTATGACCATCCAGAGGATCGACACCAGCAATGTCAGGCGCGAGTGGCTTCAACCCTCTCTCCCATATCCATTGCTGAAATATGAAGCAGCAACAATAAACAAGCGAATCAGGGAAGAGCAAACGGTACCTCTCTACAATGCAGACACCTCGAGGCCAGAAGGAGTGAAGCTTATCGTGGATTCTCAGCCAAAGTGGAGGAAGGATTGGCTTACCAAGTATCCACAATACCTAATCCACTTGGTAGAGGCACCTAAACATATCAGAGACAACCTCAGCTTCTATCCTCTACCAAGAATTAGGACGTGGAAGGCATAAGAAATTCTGCAAAGAAGCCAACCCACTTGGCTGAATTACCCAAAGCTGTCGGGAGTGAAGGCAGGTGAGAGAATAAGTGTCCAATACATGGTGAAAACCCTAACGGGCGCCATAAAGTTGTTCACTTGCTCTCCTGACCTTACATGCATTATGATGAGAAAAATCTGCAGAACAATCCTAGAAGTGTTCGAGACATTCAAGCCAGGACAGGTGGCTGATAGCATATTCTTCTTCCAGGACACATACAAATGTGCTTATGATCTGTCAGGTCAGCCTTCCAAGGAGGTGATACGTGCGCTGTATCAAAGAATCATGTTTCTACCATCTTATCACCTCCACGCTTTTGAAGAAGCATTTTATACAGGATTCTTCACCATGAACACAGAAATCTTTGGACCAACAATGCTTAACCTACATGCCAGGTACGAATCACTACTAAAGATGCGGGAAATGATAAGATGAGGCAGCTGATCAAGGCCATGTCGGGGACGACATGAACAAGGAAGGGGGGGATGTTAGAAGCTGGACACACCCCACGGCATCTAACTACTCGGAACTATTATTTTTTGTAATTATTCATTCAATGAGGAAAACCCGATTTTTCACCTTGTAAATATTGGGACTTACAGAAGTTTCCAGATTGTATCCCAGTTTTGATAGTTAGAATGATTAGATGGTTGATTTTGGAACTTTAGGGTTTGAGAAGTTGTAAGGTATATATACCACTTTTTGACCTTAATGAAAAAACATTTTGTCATTTCAAAACAAGTTTGAAGTCTATGAGAGCGTACTGTGCACAAGAGAGAGAGTGAGAGCTTCATCTTGACGCTACGTGTGCTTCAGTGGTTGGAATCGAGTGCGGAGAAGTGCAGCGTGTTGCCCCCGACGAGAGCTACGCGCCGATACCTACATTGCGCGCGTACGGTTCGGTCTTGTGAGCTCCTTCTACGAGCTTCATCGGTTGTTTGGGTGAGCATACGTTGTCCAATTTTGCATTGCAGCATATCCATGCGTTCACAACAAGTAGAACTACACATTAGGCACTTTAGATATCAGAAACGGAGACCTGCAGATTTCGGTCAAACATCCTACGTGTTTCTGCACCGGGTGTTTTGGGTCGGGATTTTGGTTCATAGACCTTAGGGAGAGTGACCTATTGGTAGTAATAGGGTCTCCTTCAAGTTCTATGGTGTTTCGAGATCGTTTGATGGGTGTTCGGCTCCAAAAAGCGTTGTAGGAAGTTTCCTCTTTTGCACTCTTAAGGCTGTGACTTAGACAATTGGTAGAGACCTTTGTAGGAATTAGTTAGGAGTCGGTCGAGTGTAGTTGACACCTTATGCTTGCTTCCACGCGCCTGCGGGTCGAGCTTCGTCCTTAGCTGACATTATATGTTAGGTGAGTTCTCGCTGTGCTGACGTCCTTCGCGGCGTATACATCCAACACTAAGGTTCAACCCATTAAGACTTCGAAAATGCTAAGGTTCAAATTCAAAGGTTATGTCCAATGGTCAATCTTAGAGTAAATTGGATGCTTGTGGGAAGACTCAAAAGTCTTCCCACATCCCTATCCTTGAGGGGGCGAGCCCTTTTAGTAGGGTATGAGAGAGAAACACACACACACTCTTGCAAGATCCCTTTACACAAAGGGCATAGTGGAGACATGTCAGCTCCCTAGCCCAGTTTCCCCCAAGGTGCATTCAAATCCTATTGGATGGACATAAAGGTGGACCAATGAGAATTAGGCTAGAGTAAATTTAGTTTAATTCATTTAAAAACACTTGATAAAAGAACCAATAGAAATTTAAGCTCTCTAGAAGACTCCCAAGAAGTCCAATGAGCATTCAACAGCCCAATGCCTTGCCTGATTCCTATTGGCCAGCAAACTAAGGGGTCCAATGAGAGTTTAATTGCATTATTTAAATACCTAAAGCTCTCACAAAAGGGGAAAGGGGGACACATGTCACAAGTCTATCACTTATGCTACTTAATTGTCATTGGCTATGCTTTGCAGGGTCCAATAGGATGCCAACATGTGCAATTAGCAGCAGGGGTCGACCAAAAGAGAGAGAGAGAGGGGCAAAATTTTTCAAGGCATTATCACTTACACACTCACACAATCTCATGTGTGGAGTAAGGAAGACTATCTCCTTCTCAAGCTTTAATAGAAAGCTCATCATCTACTCCAAGCTTGTGCGAAGGGAGGCCTACACCAACAACTCTTGGCTTTGTGATGCAAATCCAACCAAGAGCCAAGATCCAATGCATGCTCATCTCCTCTACCATGCTAATTACTAAGCTAGGCTAAGCTATTATGAGTGATTATGTGAGGAGACATAATTTTTTCTTGTAAGAACACTCCTTCCTCTCGATCTACTCTCATAGCCCGCTAGCTCTCACCATCTTCGAAGGTGTGTGAGTTCCTAGGTCTGAGACCGTGAGGGAATTGATGTTGTGTTTTATAAGTGTGAGCTTGGTGCTTGAAGCTTCCATCTTCATTGCACCAGCAAGTTATTGAAGGAACACAAAGTATTGTATTGTAAAATGTCTCCCTTGATGTAGGAAACCTATAATACAAAGCCTTTTGGAGGGGGGACCGGCTCCATGTAAATATGGTCCTCAACTGTTGTCAATAGCTTAATTTCTCTCTCCTTTTGAAGTATCATTCATGCCTATCTAACTAGGTGTTATGCTTTTGTTGCTCTCTCCGTCCAAGCACTCTTGCTATGATCATTAGGAATCTGTTATAATGAAATGCTCACTATGTCTATGTTATTTTCCACTACACACAAGTTACTAGACCATTAAATGTTACATACCCTTTTAGACTATACTCATTTCTTAATGAAAACTAGATACGTATTGTTTCTCAACTTGTGCTTACACTGCTGGATCTCTCAAAGCCATTTGAGGTCCAATGTGACGCTTGTGGTGATTGCCTTGGAGACGTTTTTCTCCAAGAAGGGCACGCCATAGCCTATGAAAGTCGAAGGCTCGACCTTGTTGAGCAAGCTCCTGGCATATATGAAAAGGAACTCCTCGTAGTTCTACATGCCTTAGACTCGTGGAAGCACTATTTATTGTGGACTCCTTTCATTCTGCGGATGGATCACCAAAGCCTTAAGTACTTCATGACGCAGACCAAGATCTCTGACAAACAAATGAGGTGGAAAAATTTTCTTTCACAATTTCATTTTCATATTGCTCACATTGCTGGCAAGCATAATCAAGTAGCCAATGCACTCTCAAGACGACCCAGAGTGAATGCGGTTTCCATAGCAACTCACAGTGATCTATCGTTTGTGATCGATGCGTATGCTATTGATCCTGATTTTAGAGATGCGATTTCAGCCCTTGCATCAGGGGAGAAAGAGGAACGATTTACTTTACAAGATGGTTATCTTCTCTATGGCAATAGACTATGCGTTACTAACTCACTACATGAGAAAGTACTGTATGAATCTCATGCTCCTCCGTATGAGAGGCATAGAGGGATTCAGTCTTCCCTAAAAGGGATAGAAACATATTTCTATTGGCCTTCCATGAAAGCAAACATACAAGAGTATGTTTCTAAATGTGTAGTATGCCAAAAGACGAAGTTTGATAGAGGGAAGCAACTTAGATTGCTTCAAACATATTTCTATTGGCCTGCCATGAGAAAGAAAACATACAAGAGTATGTTTCTAAATGTGTGGTATGCCAAAAGCTGGAGTTTGATAGAGGGAAGCAACCTGGATTGCTTCAACCTTTGCCAATCCCTAATTCACCATGGGAGAGCATATCCATGGATTTTATCTTTGGATTGCCTAAGTCTATCTATGGGAATAAGGGAATATGGACGATAGTAGACATGTTCAGCAAACAAGCTCATTTTATACCTATAAAAAAGAAGATCAAAGCCCATGAAATGGAAACCCTCTTCATATACAAATCTTCAAGTATAAGGGCTTGCCAATGTCCATAGTGTTGGATAGAGATCCTAGAATGATCAATAATTTCTAGAAGGGTCTCTTTGAGAATTTAGGGACAAGGCTAAACTTCTCTTCGGCCTATCACCCGCAAACAGATGGCCAAAGTGAAATAGCTAACTTAACAATTCTTTATCTACTAAAAGCCTGCGTAACGAAAGTAGATCAAAGGTCCCAATGGGGGAAGTACTTACCCTTAGTGGAGTATGCCTACAATAATACTGTACATACCTCCAGGGGAAAAGATCCTTTTGAGGTAATTGAGGGAAGATCCAAAAGTCCCCTGCTACTTAAGGTACCCGGGAAGATCTCCGCTGCAGATGAGTATAGTCGATATCTACAAGAATCTTTCCAAAAGATTAAGGATGCTATCTCTATCTCATAGCAAAGGCAAAAGGCTGCTGCTAATAAGCACAGAAGAGCCCAAGCCTTTAAAGAAAATGATTGGGTCTTGCTTAAATTTCCCAAGGCTCGATTAAGGCACACGACAGGAAAGAATCCTACGGGACACCAAAAGTACTATGCTAAGTTAGCAAAAAAGGTACTATGGTCCCTTCCAAATTCTTAGAACAATCAATGAGATGGTCTATCAACTCAAGTTGCCTAGTCATTGGCTGTTATGCTTTGGTTGCTCTCTCCATCCAAGCACTCTTGCTATGCTCATTAAGAATCTATTCTAATGAAATGCTCACTATGTCTATGTTATTTTCGGCTTCACACAAGTTACTAGACCATTAAATGTTACACACCCTTTTAGACTATCCTCATTTCTGAATGCAAACTAGATAAGTATTAATGGGTTAAAAGTAATGAAATCTTGTGTACATACTCATATTGACTCTTCTTCCATTTTATTTAGTGCAATCTCCACATATTTCCTTATGCCTCTTGCTCTTAAGTTGCTCCAAAACGCAATTTAAATGTTGGAACGTGAGTAAGAAAATGATTGGCTCAACTGCACCTTGTGTAACCATTCAATCTGGCTTCATATGTTACATGCAAGTGAGTGTTATTTGCAAAAAAAGAAAATTCCAACCCCCTCCTCTACTACTCCTGTCGCGCTTCACCATCTCCCTCCTGCACCTCGGCCCTACCTATGCGTTGTCGTCTCCTGCTCTTGCTTTCATTGGATGCCATTATCTTCCTCCTGCACCTCATCTTGATCTGCAGATCGTTGTCTCCTATCGACCACATGGAGTCACAAGGGGGAGGGGATCTTGCAAGATTCCCCTTAATGGGAATTTTTCCAAATAGTAGGGACATACCTAGTCTCATTGTTATAATGCTTGGCGTCTTTTTTGAAAACTATTAAACAAAAGTGCCCAACAATTGTGCTATTTCAATTTCCTTTATTTCTTTGGTAAGCTTGTAGATGCATTTCTAGTGTCTTTGGATGCTCATGCATGGACAATATTTTTTCCATTGATAAAAATCTTTATTTTTAATATATATACACTCACTATTGTGAGTTTGGGCCAAAAAAAAGTTTTTTTTTTCCATTGAAATATTATAGGATGCTTTAGAAACTAGTTCATTTTCATAAAAAACTATTAATAAACAAAAAGTATTAAAAAACTAGAGCCTATGTGCGTGTATACGTCAACTTCAAGATCATTTCTTTAAAAAAAATAAAAAAAAATAAATCTTTGTAGGGTTTCCATTTGCCCATGATTGTATGATTGTGGGATTATCTCTTTAATGATAGAGGCATTTTCGCTTCATGGCAAAGCATTTCATATAGCATCATAAAGAAGGTGAAGGTAGATTTTGGGAACATCTAACATTGTACTAATGCCATGAGCCACTGCCCTATGCATCTCATTTCCTAAAGGGAAAGCTTTGAATGTTAGACCATCATTGTTGGTAGGTTGAGCTTAGCTATCCACAAAGTCTGTTTAACAATCAATCAATTGGAGCAATCTTTGCTCGGATTATTGAACTAAAAATATAAGGGCCTCAATATTGACAATTCACAAATCAAATCTATCCCTCATACATTTGAGATAATCTTAGAAAAGCTCCTAGCCTTTGTTGGCATTGTCTGCTTGCAAGTAGTGATATAGGCGTGGTGCCTATCAAATCTTGTACACATTTTTTTAGGTTTTCTTTTAGTATTTGTAATAAAAATAGCTTGCGTAAAAAAGATATATATATATATATAAATAGGCAATCCCGTCGTCTGCGCGTTAGTGACAGTCTTGTTTTCTCCTTGGTATGATAGCTTGTGAATTGAAAACTACTTGCCTAGCATGTGCGTCTTCTGTAAGATAAATTAAAGAGCTTATGCTAAAATACACCTTTAATAATCACAATGGATTTGACCCCATTTGCTTATGTGAGGAGGCGGTTAGCTCATCACCCATGGAGGATTAGTTGCTCTTGTCTTCCTTAAGCAGAGCGTGTTTGGTACTATTTAATGACTCCTAAAAAGTTAAATACAAATATATGGACATGTCTCTCTCTTAGAGAGATCTCATCCAAAAATCTTTTTTTTTTTTTAATAGCAAAACTCACAATTGTGAGTGAATTATATTGAATAGCCCAAAAAATTACAAGGTCTTGTCATGCTCTTGTTAAGCCATGACATCACCCAGGGACCATACTTACATTGGCTATCAGGGCAGCCACCCCTACCAACCCGCCCCCTCCTCCTTGATACAGAAGGTCCATAATCTTGTCATTCTGAGATCTTTTATTTATCGATGACCAAGATTTGCCCCCATCCTAGGCATTCCATCTGCTGACAACAAGGCACAAGTAGTCTTAATCTTAATCACCTAAGTAGCCTTGTGTGGTCCAAAACTCACTTTGATCATTAAATGAAGTTGGGAGCTTTTTCTAACCTTAATGCCTTGATAGTAATTCCAATTGTCTTGTAGATTCATACAATTCTTTTAGCAAATTTTTTGCTATATAAAAATGTAGAGTACTCTAGGAATCTTGTAGTCAAATTTTATTTTTGGTCAGTCTAAAGCTACACTGAAAGTGATAAAAAGTCATTTTGATCACTTAAAGATGTTTCATAGTGATGAAATATGAAAATGAAAGGTGTCTATACAGATTTTGAAATCGATCTCCCCCCCTTTTGCTCTTGCTTTCAAATCGGTGCAACAAAAGTTCAATTTTGCACCATTGTAATCAGAGGAGGTACACTCGAGCAATGCCTCACATAGTGTCTGCTTGTTAAAACACGCCATAGGGAAGAAGTATGAAAGGTAGTGCATCTCTTAGCGAATTCGACATGTGTCCGTCAAGTGTGGCTTAAAATGAATACAAGAAATCATGTCATTTTTGGAAGGGTGCTTTAAGAGCTCACCTTGATAGGGGTGGCTGCCTTGATAGCCGATGTAATTATGGTCCCTGGATGTTGTCATGGCTTAGCATGAGCATGACAAGACCTTGTAAGTTTTTGGGCTGTTCAATTTAATTCACTCACAATTGTGAGTTTTGCTATTAAAAAAAAAGAAAGAGCTACTTCACAAGGTTTCATTCACTATTGTGAGTTTCTTTGATTTAGCCTTTTTTAAAACCATTTTTTTAAATAATTTGTTTTCCTTTATGGCTTTTTCAAATAAAAGTTTCAATTTCTTTATAATTTTATAGCTTCTCTTAAATTAAGGATCAATTTATGTCTTCTCCCTTTGCTTAGATCTAGAGTTTTCGAAATTCCCAAGGGTAGAATTGTAAGGTAGGTACACTTTTTGGGGAGGCTTATAGGTTTTAACATGCCTACGTGTGATCGTCACCTTATTTTAATAAAGTGTGTCGTCAAATGGGAGAAGGCTTGGCTTAGAAGGACACTTGGTTACTACAGAGGTTGTAGTGAGAATGGTCCCCCTTGTGCACAGCAAATGCACCTAAGGGGAAGGCTCCTTGGCACCAACCCTTCAAAGCCATCGGCAAATAGCAAGTCGTAAATGGGGATCGAACCACCTTGAAAGGCACCTCCCTCCCTCCCTCCCCCCCCCCCCCCATTTTATACCTCAAGGGGACCTAGCTGTATAAGCTCGTCGCGAAGCCGGGACGCGAGCTTCTCAGCGATGAAGGTAGCTCCACAGATAGAGAGAGAGAGAGAGAGAGAGAGAGAGAGAGAGAGAAATTGATTTTCTTCATGGGCATATTGCGCCTGTGTGCACCCACATGCTTGCGTTTAGACCTCAAAAATCACTGAGCATGCTGCACGTCGTCGTTCCTGAGGACTACTCGTTGCTCGCATTCATTGGCATAGTGTGTAAACAACAAAGAAGATGCTGCATGCCATGGTTTGTGAAATGTGATTGTAGCTGATGGAAGGCAGGGTTCAAAGGCAGGTTGTCCACAATCAATGTATAAGCTTGCGCTTCTCTTAAAACAGTACATCCTTGCATAGAGAAATGCACACACAATGCATGTAGACTTTTGCTTCTATTAATACATAACATTCTTGTAGGAAATGTGTAACACACACAATGCATATGTATGTACCCAGGTAGGCTTCTTCTTCTCTTAAAACATAACATCCTTGTATAGTGAAACGTGTATGTTTATATGGGCGTGTACACAAACACAATCCATATGTGATAGTAATGCTCCTGCGAAAACACGGTTCATTTTTGTACTAAAAGATGAGCTGATATGTGTCAAATAGAGTTTGTGGCAAACTTGATACATTCATACCATGTGAAAATGCGTTCAGGCTCGTTTGGCATGGCATCTTAGTTGATCTGCTACCTTGCAAAGGGTTTAAGATAAGCAGTTAGAAGGAGTCACAGAAGAAGCAAAGGTGGCACTTAAGAGAAGAGGCTCCAGTATGTCAAAGGTAGTCAAAATTCGAATTACTGGAGGTGACCTTGATGCGCTTCCTAGAGCCTCATCCCATGCCATCATGTTTCGACACATCGTGCACACTCTTCTATGCATTGCAGCCGTGGTCCTAGGTTTCAGCATCTCACGAGAAGCCCTTCTGATTGTAGTTTCATTCAGACTCCCATATGGATCCCTCTTCGTGCAGACTACAACACATACTAATGGCCAAGTGGCTATCATCAGCTTTCCGCGAATGAAGCAGACCCGTGCATTCTCGGGATCCGACTTCAGTGTGTCGCGTCTCACAAATGACCAAACAGAGACGAGGATTCCAGTCGCCAAAGAGCTGTCATTGTCTACTCTTGGAGGAAAAGCTCGGGTACAATCCTGGAGAATATTATGTAATTTGTCGAAACGGCTGCATCGCACATTGTTTTTGCATATGGTTGTGCTTTGTGCGTGAGTAATTGCACATGTTAAGATTGTATGCATATCTTCTTAGTGGTTGTGGTTGTATAACATTGCATTCTGCTGCATTGCATATTGTGTGTGCTACTTAATGGGCTGTGGTGTTAACTCTTGTTGCTCAGGTACAGACTTTTTCCGAGTCAAAAATAGTTCTTCAAGAAGATCTACCCTCAATTCATTCAACCAATTTGGAAACTCCTCCAAGGAGCAGCAGGGTTCATGTTGGGAGACATGAAATTCTCATTCGGCCATGGCCTCATCCAGATCCTTTACAGACAGCATCTGCTCAACATTTGATGACTTTGGTGCAAGAAGAGCAGCAGCATGTCCATGATTTAAAGGGGAGGAAGCCTCTTCTTGTTATTACTCCAACTTGTTCTGAAACATTCCAACTAGCAAGGCTGACAAGCCTGATGCATACGCTAAGGCTGATTCGTGGCTCGCTTACGTGGATTGTCGTAGAAGCTGGAAATGTATCAGATGAGACCGCAGCCTTGCTTGCCAACTCAAAGCTGTCCTTCCATCACTTGTGTGTTCAAGATATAGATGGAAATATTGAGGCGCAGCTGACGACAGAGGCTTTGAGGTGATGAAATTTTTTTCATAGCAGCTAAAATATGCTTAGTTTATTTAAAATGCAATACTCCATGTTTTGAAACGTTCTGTACTTATTATCAATAAAAAACGTGGAGGTTGGGGCGGGGCTTTTTATTACAGGGCCTTAAAAAAAATGCTTTGTAAACCACACACGTGCAATTGCAGGCTGCTAGGGGTATTTGTATCTATACTTAATATTTGTAAGAAAAAATTATTTTTATCACACGAACAATACATCTAGAACGTGTATTACACGCCTCATATTGTACGTTCCATCCCGTACCATAGCTTCCATGATTTTTACTTGCATCAATGTGCCTTTTCATATGGGTGTTCATCGTGGATTCGCCACAGGGCATATGACCTTAAGCTACCTTACTATGATCTAATTTAAACATTTGAGTCCTTACTAATATTTGATTGTCAAGAGAGTGGATGCATGTACTGACTTTTGACTCCAAAGAATAGTGGTTTTGTTACTTCAATCAGCTAAATCTCTTGCTCTGGCTTTGCAGGTACATTCATGATCAGCGTCTCGAAGGAATTGTGGTGTTTGTTGATGAGAGGATCATTTATCATGTGGATTTTTTTGATAAGGTGCAGAAGGTGAAATGGGTTGGGGCTTTCGCAAGTAGTTATACATCAAACATTCAAGGTGATAATGTTGCTGCTTGTGAGGATGCACAAAGCCTTGTCGCATTTATGTCCACTTCGGCTAATGCATCTGAAGGTTTCACTCCCTTTCATGTTTCCTGCAATTCGAGTACTATCGGGGTTTGCTGGTACTCCCCCATGAAAAGTCAGTCCAGGGCAGGGCATTTATCATCTAATGGCAGCGTAAACTGGAGTGCATTTGTTTTCAATGCCAGATTCCTTTGGGAGGATCACAAGTTATCATGGATCATAAGTGCAAGGGAATTCTTTGCGGGAAATCAAAGTTTTGTACAGAGCCCTGTTGATCTAGTGAAGAACTCATCGCAAATTGAATCACTTGAAAGCTGTGGCCACCTTGCGTTGTGATTGAAGGTAGTGATGGTGAACTGGAACCAGTTTTGCTTAGGTTAAACTTTTGTGCCGAGAAAGGAAAAGAAAGCATGTGGAGCACAATTCCGAAATTTGAAGGGAAATACAAGGAGGGTTCACCACCAAAGCGCACATGCAGATTGTGTCAGTAAAAGTGAAGTTGTCCTTGCATTGCACTTAATAGTACCATGAGCATTCCTTCAATGGTGTCAGAAGTATGCAGAATTACTTCATGTGCTGATAAGAGTGAGCAAGCATGGGGAGCTCATATAGGAATTCTGGCACCTGTCCTCTCCATGACACCCACCAAAGAAACCCTTGCTGCCAACATGCTTAAGATATATACTCAGAGAAATGTCTTTAAGAAACGATGCCTTTTGTCTTTTTTCCACATGCAACACCAAGATATGAGGCAAAATGCCGCATGCCAGCAAACATCTGCACCATCCACCTTGGCAATCACTCTTGGAATGTTCTCTCTCGCCCCTGGAATACCTCCATCCGAGTCACACATAAAACCCCAAGTCAACAATTTCCTGCATATGTCCACTTGATCTACATGATGACCCACCTGATGACCCACCTTGAGAGTTTACACCAGCTTAGAAAAGCAAAGAATTGATGGGAACATTTTAATCCTGAGGAGTTCATGTGTGATATAATGAGAAAGAACCTGTGCTAAAACTCTTAAGAGATGGAAATGGGTCTAGCTCAATGTAGACACCGCCTTCAAAGCTATTAAGAGCATAAGTAACAGAACTCTGTATGACATTTTCTCATGGAAAATTAGAAAGTATGTATTCAGACTAAGTGAGCTTTCGATTGGTGAAATTTTCTTTGATGCAAAGCTCCACCAGATCCTTAGGTCAGTCTGCAAATGAATACTCCACAACCTTCTCCCAATGAATGAAGGGAGGCTGTCCTAGATTAAAACAAAGGCTCTGCAAGCTATGCCGTGGTGGAGTTTGGGGTTAGGGCTTTGTGATCGGCCAATCACTAAGGCCAAGCAAAGGGAGCGTGAAGTAGAAGGTTGTAGTTTAAGGGGCTAATCCAGCACCCTCTCAAAACAAGAAAATATGCACTGACGATCTATTGGAGACTATGTGGTACTTGCATGTGATGGTGGTGAAGGCATGGGGACTAGCAGCCTTTGCTCCTCGTGTCAAGCTTATCAACGGAGGTAGAAGCATTCCAACATCCATTGTTTCAAATCGTCTCAATCTAGAATGGAACTGATTTTTGCATTTGGCAAAGATATTTTGCATGGCTTTGTCCTCAAGATCATAGTCTGTTTGACATCTGCCTTACAAAGAAAGATGCTTTTTTGGCTGCAGTTTGGTTTTGATCTTCAAGAAACCCCTACGAGAGTCATCTTGATAGCCTTGTTGCCCATCAATGGTATCGATTAGAAGAGGTTCAAGGCCAAGGCAAAGTGCAGCGTGACATTATGCTCTCTAGTTGCATGGGGACACAAGCTAATGAAGCTTTCTCTTAGGCCAAGGCAAAGTGCATGGATGGATACTTGTATGTGAGGGTGTGAAGGTATAGGGACTAGCAATGTGATAAGTACATAGATTAGGGTGGATAGATTAAGCTAGCATTTATGATGATGGTGAGAGCATCATGTGCACCCACACCAAGCACAATTAGGAGACTCAATGCACAAAGAGAGTAGGCACAAACTAGATTGATTATTGAACTAGAATGCTAGTACATAGTGAGCCATTATATAAACTCTGGGGAAAGCTTTGGATGACATCACAAGTGATGGTAGGCATCAAGATCATCCCAAATCAGCTCTTGGTCGTGCATACCTCTTCATGGGTGTGTGTGGGTGTGTGTATAGCATGTGGAGTCAATGCAAGAATCAACTAAATCAAGTAGGCAAGTTTAGTAGGCAATACACTGAATTTAAACAAGGTAGAGAAAGGCGAGAGCTCCATGGTGTGGGCTTAAGCACAAATTCCTAACAATCCTCCCCTATTTGTGTCTGAGCACATCAAATGTCAAAGGTATCTTCTAGTGGGGTCTAAGACTCCCATCTAGATAGGTGTACAAAAGAGTGCCTCCCCTAGAGAGTAGTGGCAGTAGGGTGTCGGCAAAAATCCCTCCCCTTGAGAATGGTAGTAAACAAGGGTGTAGGGCACAAGTTCCTCCCCTTGAGGACTTGTAAGTAACTAGGGTGTAAGAAAAGAACAAATTGAGTGCATCAGAATACATCTACGTAGCAAACTGCTCCGTTGTCTTCTTAATTAGATTCTTCAAAGATGTTGACTTTGCCTTTATCTTTGTTTTTATCTTTGTACAGACACCAATTAGACCCATGATTGTTTTTACCACAATGTTCACAAGGGTTGATTTTGTAACATTTGTCGAATGTGTGATTGGTGCGATTGTAGTGTTTGCATCTTTGCATTGTTTGGCTCCTTGATGACGTAGTGACAAAAGCTCCTCCTAAAATCTTTGTGTCTCGGATCTTCTTCTTGTGCTCTTGGAGTGAGTTTATGACATCTTCTAGGTTTGGTACAGGATCCTTTACTTTGAGCACTATGACAATCTGACTATAGTCTGCATCTGGTATCGCTTTGAGTAGAATGGCTACTTGGTCTTCGTTCTCCACCGAGCATTTAATGTATGCCAACTGGGTGCATATGCTCTTCATTCGGTTGACAAGAGAAGTAAGATCTTCTCCTGGTTCCATGGTAAGACCATAAAGATGCATTTTAAGAGAGATTTTGGAGTGTTTGGATGTAGCTCCAAAGTGTCTCTCAAGCGTGACCCATGCATCATATGAAGTAGTGCACTCGTCTTCGTAGTGGATGTAACTATCTCCTACAATAGTGAGAAGGATCCCCAATACTTGCTCATCCCATGTTGTGAATTGTGCATGAGTCCCTCTAGTCTCAATTCTCTCTCCTTCTCCCAATGGCTTGACTATGGACCACAAATGTTTCTTCATTAATACCCCTTGGTTTTTATTTGCCAAGTATGGAATCCTTGGCCGTAAAAAAACCATGAGATTATGCTTGCCCATTGTGTATCCCTAAGAATGGTGCGCTCCTACAAGTGCGTAAGAGGATTACCTGACTTGGGGCAGTGTCTAGTCCTTGTGTGACAATTTTACAAGTTGATAGCTTTGTGAAGTCACTCTCCACTTTGTGGAGCTCCTCTTCACAAAGACCTTTTGAATCTCAAGAAAATGGGTGAGGTAGGGCTTTTACAAAATTGGGGTTATTTTGAAGTTTAGAAAACACACACAAAAGGAATTGATGGGAATATACAGGTTGTGAGCTCAAACGGAAGTTTGCGAGGCTTGCTCAACACGTTTATGGGAATGTCTGCTTGTTCAAGGTCGGCTTCTTCTTTCTCTACATGAGAAGGATCTCTAAGAAAGGTGTTTATTGGTAGCGCAGGAACAGGGTTATGGAAATCATTAGGAAGAGGATGGGGTGTAGGAGGGCCTCTTTATTTTCCATGAGCTTATGGAGGTGACTAACATTTTGACAAATAGGTGTATGCCATGTGTGCAAGAATGGTGGGCGTGTAAGAGTGGTCAAAGAATGCACTTCCCCCCCCCCCCCTCAAAAAGGAGGTGGACATTATGATTTTTGGCCTTCCATAACTCCCACATATGATCTCTGATTTGAGCGGAGATCATAGATCTGTAATCTACGCGTCGAGCTCTTTCCATAGATATGCTATATGATATGGTTTTACCTGTTAGATTTTAAATTCCATTTTGGGGAAAAACTTTGAATTCAAATAAACTATCCGTTTTGCCCGTTTGAATTCAAAGCTGTCCTTTGATTACTTTATTAATACTAAATGCTTGACTTCTTTAAACTGCCAAATAAAGAGGCTCTCCTAGACCCCATTTCTTTCCTAATGTGCCATTTGCTTGTAGGAATGCCCCCTAGCTTGGGTGCTTCGGTTAGTGCACAGTTGGAGGATGAGACCGCATGTGAACGCCTGCAGTGGTCCCACTCGAATAATAAAACAAAATTATGGGGAAGATTTCACATCTAGATGCAAGGCTTGAGATGAGCGCATGTGAGGCGCTACGGACCCAAAGCCGCCAGTAGACTCAATTGCATGTTATTTGGCATTTGTCCAAGTGGCCCCAAAAATAGGCAAGAAGGCTTGATCACGCAATCTCACAAGCTGACTTTATGATGTTTTCCTTAGAACATGCCGCCAATTGTTCTTCCTTGTCGGTGGAGACATAAGCTTGTGTAATTACGCTTGTTGCAGCAGAGCCCGAGACCTCAAAAGGCTCATAAGAGCTCCAAATTGATAATAAGTGGGTTCATTTGAGAGCTACAAACGAGCTCTATGCACACACACAATTCCTTTGCAGAGAATGGTGTCATGGAGAGATGAAAAAATTGAGATACAAAACAAAAAGTAATGCTTACATGCGCCCGCGTGCGCGCGCACGCACACGCACACGCACACGCACACACACGCACACGCACACGCACACGCACACACGCACACACGCACACACACACACACACACACACACACACACACCGTGGTACTACCATAGAGTTAATTTTGTCCTCCTCCTATATGGTTTTTTTTCCAAAAAACAACCCCCCACACACACACTAAAATACTGAAAAATACCTACTGGAAAACAAAAATCCCCCCCCCCCCCCCCCCCCCCCCCCCCCCCCCTATTGGCAAGATAGGGCCCTCATTATCTCACTGTGCCACCGACTTTTGATATGGGACAATGTACTAGGTCAAAAAATATAAGGGCTTTTTCAAAAAAAAGAGAGTGGAAATCCTCAGCCATCATCACAAAGGGATGGCGGCCCCTTCCACCCGGCGCTCTCTCCCCAGGCAATGATATCCACTGACGCCTGAGGAGCTCACACAGCAATGGGTGGCTCTGCTCTTTCACTTCGCGTGTTCAGGATGCATGCAAACCAACCTATAAATACTAAGGTGAGGGCACTCCTTAGCCCTCACTTAGCTTGAGATTAATTTTCTGGTTGTTGTTATTCTGCTTTGTGTCGTTACTGCTTGAACGTCCTAAAGCTATGGAGCTTGCAGCTCAAACTTCTCAGGTACTGTGGTCTACCTAAGCTCTCGTTTGCTTCCTCTGAAAGACTAAATGTGTGTGTTTGCAAACGAATCTTTTTGTTGATATTATATCAAAATGCTTGATATGGTAACCTTGGGCATGGTACCCCGCCTGTTATAAACTAACAATGTATGGTTTATCCACCATATATGTTGCCTCTAACCTTGGACTGGTTAGGACGCCTCTATGGTTTACTGTCGGGGGCTGTGTGGCTTTACGCACCTCTTGGTCTGGTCAATGGTAAGGAATAGATGTAATACTATGGCATATATTGGTGGTTAATGGTTGTTCTGCTGCTTTGTGTAGAAAGAAACTATGAATAGTTGAACTCATTACTGCATATGATCTTATGAATGGGTTTTATGTAAATCCATTTGCAGGAAAATACCATATACAGGCTTTTGCATAAAAAAAAAAAACAACAGTCGGTGTTTTTTTGATCGAAAGTAAAATCTGCATAATAGCCGGGTCTTGCCACTATTTGTTGAAAATGGCTCTATAAATAGCAGCCGAAGTACTTCACCTCTGCATAAATTAGTAGGTGTTTATATGGGGCAGGATGTATGTGTGTATAGGTGTATGTGGATGGAAGCATGATGGGTGGCTTGGCTTAATGGCCGTTCTTAACATCTGCTACATCAAGATATTGCTTGGCGGAAAACTGGTTCGTTTGGAAGCAACATTTTTTGTGATGACCTACTGGTCACTTGGCTTCGACTCTAGCCGCTGCAGGATATGGAGAAAACCAATGTGTTGAATGGTTCTGTCGCTGTTTTAACTGGTTTTTTGGCTAGAAACTACAATCTTGTAACTTTTTTGGCTCTGTTTTAACCGCTACAGGACGTTGTAGGTTTAGAATAGCTGGACAATACAGTTCCTTATGTAATGATAATAACCTGGGATTCTGAAGGTATGTATATGGCTAATGCATTCGGCTTTGGCATGGAGCTATAAGTACAATTGATATAAAAGGAACCGTGGGTATTGAAACCTTGTTTTTTGGTGATGATCTCTGTCGAACACTTACATGGATACTTTTTTGTGCTTTCTTTGGTAAACTATGGCCACACTTGAACTTGTATAAAGCACTTTCCCTCATGATTTCATATGAGGAGAAAGTGTTGAGGTTTTTTAGCCCATCTAGTACCCATGGCTATGGAATCATGAAGGTATCTTAACCCAAATAGGGTCGAACATTACCGTACTTTATGGGACGCTAATGACTTAATTTTTGGGAGTTTGAAGGTAAGTATATGGTTGATACTCTCAGCTTTGGCATAAATACTGGGCTATGGCTCGTGACATGAGGCTCCACTTGGTAAAAATGGAGTTTTTCTGATACCATATTTGATTGGTAAGTATATGGTTGATACTGTGGGCTTATTGCATAGCTACCGAGCTATGGCTAAACAAGTAAACTTCATTATAGTAAGGCTTCTTTTTGGTGGACTTCACCACTCAGATTAGAAGGTAGATTGTACCACTCATTTTGGAAGAAATAGATAAAGATTGCTAAACATACAAATTCTTATAAAATACCTAGCTTGCCTAAAGTAATTAAATTCTGTAAGATGGACATGGATAACAACTGATATGATCCATTGATACCTGTAAAACACATCCAAGGCTAACTGAATTGTTGTCTTGTTTGGATGGATGCAGGTAAGGATTCTATCTTATCTTGGAGGGTTTCTTTTCTTTGGCAAGCAATATTACTGTTATAAAATACCCACTGAAGAACATGGAAGTTTTTTTTACTACCAACCCCACTGAAAGAGGACCTCTTTCTTACAATGATTGTACTTAGATAATTCTGATACTGAGTTATTTTTGTACAAATCAGTTCATTGTTCCTTGGCCAGTTATCTTTTGAATGTAAAAGTTCAATTATGTCTTATTAATTAAGATTTAAACAGCTACACACACATCCTATACATAGGGTCTCCCCTCTCCGGGGAAACCGGGATGCTCGCCTAGGAAATTATTGTAAGAATAGAGCTCTAAATTGGGCCCACAGTCGCTAAATCCTTCATTGGTAGACTGGTGTTATGTGGCCCTTTTTAGACTCTCTTATGGTTCCCTGCTCACGGCTACCATAGTCTCTGACTCTGCCGGTTGAAGGGTTGCAGGACCAAAAAAGACTTTACCTCTTAGGCACTTTGCTAATCTCTATATCACCTTTGTTTCAGGACTGCTCACGTTATAGATTGACTGCTGGCATGAGTACAAATCACAACCCTAAGAATCACGCAAAGATCCTTGATCAGATTAAGCTCTACATGAAAGACCATGCACCAAAAGAAGCCCTGGCTGCTAGAACTAGACCTTTCCTTGCTAGGAAAGCCAAATTATGTATCACATACTATGGCAAGAAAAAATAAACCTGACCTCACTTTTTTTGCAGACTCTTGCCCTATCTCAAGGTTTGGAACTTACCATGGAGCCCCTCTCTGTGGCCTCCTCTCTGGTCCTCAGATGTATTAGCAGTTTGGATGCTTCATAGCTTATTTATGATTTAGCTCTTGTTTCGGACAAAAAACTTTCTGTCTTGCATATGTTATCATTTAATGACTGGGTAAAGATTCTAGCATCTTTGGACAAAGACCCACTAGAAGGTGTTAATCTGCTTTTCCAATACATTGCCCAACTTCCTGTCCTTGCTTCACAATATCAGCAAGAGCTTGCCCTGTTCTCCTCATCTGGAGCTGAGCTGTCAAATTTCCTTAGAAAACTCTGTGGACTTAACCCCTCTTTTATCTGCACCCCAAATACCCCGCCATCCCTTCAACTGGTGGCATCTTCTGTCGAGATAATGCTGCTCTAGAAGCAGTAAAAGAATTTCAATCTAACCTTTGCTCTCTCAATGATATTAATCTCCTTGAGATGGTCCCTAAAATCTCAAAAGCCTTTCTTGTCTTACCGATAAGACAAATAGAAATTGAATCTCTCAGAGTAGACCATCCACTATGGGTTCTACCAAACAAAGCCTTCCTGGCTCCTATTCTTAGTGAAACCTGGGTATACTTGGCCAACCTCCCCGCCTCAACAGTGAACTACAAACTTAAAATTCTAAAAGGTGGGCAATTCTTGGACAAGGGAGAACTGATTAAAGCCCCCTTTAACCTTCACCTTATCGATCACTCCAAATGCCCCTCAAATACTGGATTGTACATACGTACTAAGGGTAGCAAGGGAATTTGCAAAAAGTAACCCAGATTTCTACACAGAGTCTATCTGGAATATCTTCCGCCCCTATGTAAAATGTGCCTGCAGATTTATTGACCCAAAGCTACCTGTGAATCAAGCATCATGTGGTTTGACCATTCAATATGGTATATCCTCAACCATTTGGAACTGTTATTCCCAGAGAAACCAATAGACTTTCATCTATCCCTCATCTGCTCATGGCTAGGTGGACAGGCCAAATAGATTGTGATTGCACAAATTGCCTTTAACATCTTCCGAGGACTGATGCATGATATTTTGAAAGAACTTAAAGCTGAGGAACCCGGTCTATACCTCACCACGTATGCTAACTACAAAGGAGTCAAATACATCACTAATCTGCTAAAACCTTGTATTGAAGAGGATGAGTCTCCTGCTCTAAAAAGAGCTAACTCTTTAGCTACTCCCAACTCTTTCACTTCCTTTTTTACACCCCTAGATCCTCATCTATCTAATCGAGAAAGTCTCGTAGCTTTACTAGAGGGAGAGTCAATTCCTGCAATCAGAAAACATCCCTGAAATCTAACCCTTAAATATATTGCAGGTATCTACAAACCCATGTGGAAGAAAAGTTCTCAGCAAAGATGTTCGAATTATGTGCTACCGCTACATACACTGTCTTTTCACACATTCTTCTTGATTGGGTCCTACCTAAAAGTCTTTTTTGTGAGTGTTTTGACATATTTTTTGGAAATCATAAACTACTTGACAACATTCTCATTGGATGGAAATATCATCATCCTATAAAAGGATTAGTTCTTAACAATGACTTTCTCATTGGATGGATAAGCATTCAATTTACCTCATTCTGTAGGAATTTTGAAGAATGTGGGAACCATGTTTGTACTCAGGACCTCAACATTATCGATAATGCTACAATACGTAAGCTACTAGCCAAATGACTCAATCACATACCAAACTATCCAAAAAACCCTTACCTTGCCCTATCAGCTTTACTTAGCTGCCTCACTGACCTTGTCAGTTCTCTCCGACTGGAGATGACAGTCCTACCGGACTTAATGAAATTAGTTAAGGAATGCTTCCTTAACAAAATTTCTCTACTTCCTAGAAAATGGCTTTCTTCTGATAGTTCTTGGCTTACACCGCAGCTAGCCTTTGACTTTCAACTAATCTCAGATAATTGGTTAGTAGTAGGGCTTGACAAAAGCTCTAACTATCCTACTATTATGTGTAAACAACTTGCTTGGAAAGCAGCACGGGAACGTGTATCAGGAAAAGAATTCTATCATACCAACAAATCACACGCAAGATATCTCTAACAAGATCTCCAAACATTTAGGACAGCTTGGCTACACTATCAGTAACACCAAGTTACCACTACTATTTCCTACTTATAAATTCCACAAACATAAATTCAGATGGATATCTGATGCCTCTAACTATATCTTCACAGATATCACCAAAGATACCACTCTTTGCCTTGATCTTATTCTCACAGAATTAGAAATCATCTATGCAGAGAAACAAAAAATCTGCAAGGATTTCCTAAATATCCAATGCAATCCCTTCTGGCTTACAAAAAATGCCACAGAAGTCACACTCAACCTTCCTCAACATATTTTCCACATCTTTACAGCTGATATCACACAATGCTACGAAAACATCGCACTTAGTGGGGATCTTGGCCTTAAGACAATACTAGCGAAGGTCATTAACTTAGCATTTACCAATGCTAAAAAAAGAAAGCATCTCTTTATCTCTCTTGCCAAGAAACCGAGATGGATTCAAGCATCTCACTCCATAAACCCTTTACACTTCGATGAAGCAAAACTTTGCTCCTACATTTTTTGGTTGTTAAACAATTGTACTATTATAGCAGGTGGTTGCTGCTTTAATCAGTGTCTTGGAATCCTGATGGGCTTCTCTTGCTCACCACTTATGTGTAACATCTACTTAGCTTTCTTTGAGTACAAATGGTGTCTTAAAAACATGGAAACTAACCATAAAAATCTTCCACTATTCAAACACACCTTTAGGTATATGGATGACCTACTTAGTATCAACAAAAGGTTGTTCTCTTCAGAGATTGATCAAATATACCCCCACTACCTAAAAATTGAGCTTACTTCCATCCCTGATGATTCAACTCTTGGGAGCTTCTGCAAATCAGCCCAATTTCTTAACCTTTCAATATCCCTTCACTCCCCATCTACAGGTGGATATGACCTTAGATTTATCTGGAGAAAGGATCTTCTTAAATTGCCTCACATAGAATTCATCAAAAGAAATAGCAATAGGACCTACAAAGCCTCTATCTGCTCCTGTATTGGCCTTCTTTACTTAATCTGCTACTCTTCTTCTTCGCCATCCATGGCCTGGGAAGAAATTTCAGTACTTATTAAAAAATACTGCCTTAATGGATTTAATCGCAATCAGATCCGTAATACCATCACTCAAGCTCTCATAAGGCACAATTGGCCTGGACTTTTATTCCAAAAAGAGAGTCTTATCCCTCTCATAAGGTAGTAGGCCCATACAAAATGGGCCTACTACTGACCCATTGTGTGTGGTGCCTGGGTTAGGGCGGGTACACACACACACACACACACACACACACACACACACACACACACACACACACACACACACACACACACACACACACACACACACACACACACACACACACACACACACACACACACACACACACACACCCACACCCACACACCGTGGTACTACTATGGAGTTAATTTTTTCCTCCTCCTATATGGTTTTTTTTTCCAAAAAACAACCCCCCACACACACACTAAAATACTGAAAAATACCTACTACTGGAAAAAAAATATTCCCCCCCCCCCCCCCCCCCCATTGGCAAGATAGGGCCCTCATTATCTCACTGTGCCATCGACTTTTGATATGGGACAATGTCCTAGTACAAAAAATATAAGCGCTTTTCACAAAAAAAAGAGAGTGGAAATCCTCAGCCATCATCACAAAGGGAAGGCGGGCCCCTTCCACCCTCGGACCATGAACCGACGCTCTCTCCCCAGGCAATGATATCCACTGACGCCTGAGGAGCTCACACAGCAATGGGTGGCTCTGCTCTTTCACTTCGCGTGTTCAGGATGCATGCAAACCAACCTATAAATACTAAGGTGAGGGCACTCCTTAGCCCTCACTTAGCTTGAGATTAATTTTCTGGTTGTTGTTATTCCGCTTTGTGTCGTTACTGCTTGAACGTCCTAAAGCTATGGAGCTTGAAGCTCAAACTTCTCAGGTACTGTGGTCTACCTAAGCTCTCATTTGCTTCCTCTGAAAGACTAAATGTGTGTGTTTGCAAACGAATCTTTTTGTTGATATTATATCAAAATGCTTGATATGGTAACCTTGGGCATGGTACCCTGCATGTTATAAACTAACAATGTATGGTTTATCCACCATATATGTTGCCTCTAACCTTGGACTGGTTAGGACGCCTCTATGGTTTACTGTCGGGGGCTGTCTGGCTTTACATAATGGGATTGACTGGCACCTCTTCGGCTGGTCAATGGTAAGGAATAGATGTAATACTATGGCATATATTGGTGGTTAATGGTTGTTCTGCTGCTTTGTGTAGAAAGAAACTATGAATAGTTGAACTCATTACTGCATATGATCTTATGAATGGGTTTTATGTAAATCCATTTGCAAGAAAATACCATTTACAGGCTTTTGCATTAAAAAAAAACAACAACAACAGTCGGTGTTTTTTTGATTGAAAGTAAAATCTGCATAATAGCTGGGTCTTGCCAGAATTTGTTGAAAATGGCTCTATAAATAGCAGCCGAAGTACTTCACCTCTACATAAATTAGTAGGTGTTTATATGGGGCAGGATGTATGTGTGTATAGGTGTATGTGGATGGAATCATGATGGGTGGCTTGGCTTAATGGCCGTTCTTAACATCTGCTACATCAAGATATTGCTTGGCGGAAAACTGGTTCGTTTGGAAGCAACATTTTTTTGTGATGACCTACTGGTCACTTGGCTCTGACTCTAGCCGCTGCAGGATATGGAGAAAACCAATGTGTTGAATGGTTCTGTCGCTGTTTTAACTGGTTTTTTGGCTAGAAACTACAATCTTGTAACTTTTTTGGCTCTGTTTTAACCGCTACAGGACGTTGTAGGTTTAGAATAGCCGGACAATACAGTTCCTTATGTAATGGTAATAACCTGGGATTCTGAAGGTAAGTATATGGCTAATGCATTCGGCTTTGGCATGGAGCTATAAGTACAATTGATATAAAAGGAACCGTGGGTATTGAAACCTTGTGTTTTGGTGATGATCTCTGTCGAACACTTACACAGATACTTTTTTGTGCTTTCTTTGGTAAACTATGGCCACACTTGAACTTTTATAAAGCACTTTCCCCTCATGATTTCATATGAGGATAAAGTGTTGAGGTTTTTTAGCCCATCTAGTACCCATGGCTATGGAATCATGAAGGTATCTTAACCCAAACATGGTCGAATATTACTGTACTTTATGGGATGCTAATGACTTAATTCTTGGGAGTTTGAAGGTAAGTATATGGTTGATACTCTCAGCTTTGGCATAAATACTGGGCTATGGCTCGTGACATGAGGCTCCACTTGGTAAAAATGGAGTTTTTCTGATACCATATTTGATTGGTAAGTATATGGTTGATACTGTGGGCTTATGCATAGCTACCGAGCTATGGCTAAACAAGTAAACTTCATTATAGTAAGGCTTCTTTTTGGTGGACTTCACCACTTAGATTAGAAGGTATATTGTACCACTCATTTTGGAAGAAATAGATAAAGATTGCTAAACATACAAATTCTAATAAAAGACCTAGCTTGCCTAAAGTAATTAAATTCTGTAAGATGGACATGGATAACAATTGATATGATCCATTGATACTTGTAAAACACATCCAAGGCTAACTGAATTGTTGTCTTGTTTGGATGGATGCAGGTAAGGACTCTATCTTATCTTGGAGGGTTTCTTTTCTTTGGCAAGCAACATTACTGTTATGAAATACCCACTGAAGAACGGGGAAGTTTTTTTTACTACCAACCCCACTGAAAGAGGACCTCTTTCTTGCAATGATTGTACTTAGATAATTCTGATACTGAGTTAGTTTTTTACAAATCAGCTCATTGTTTCTTGGCCAGTTGTCTTTTGAATGTAAAAGTTCAATTATGTCTTATTAATTAAGATTTAAACAGCTACACACACACACACACACACACACACACACACACACACACACACACACACACACACACACACACACACACACACACACACACACACACACACACACACACACAGTCAATCCAATTGTAGTTCTACACCTAAATGCAATGTGTGAAAATATGATTGCAGCCATTGCAAGCAAGAGAGAGAGAGAGAGAGAGAGAGAGAGGAGAGAGAGAGAGAGAGAGAGAGAGAGAGAGAGAGAGAGAGGGTGGGATACAATGGCCTAGCTTGGAACTCTTTATAATGCAATTGCAAACTTGATAGGATTTGATGCTAGATTAATGCTTAATCTAGTTTTAAGCTCTGATACCACATGATAAGTACATAGATTAGGGTGGACAGGTTAGGCTAGCATTCATGATGATGGTGAGACCATCGTGTGAAGCCACACCAAGCACAATTAAGAGACTTAATGAACAAAGAGAGTAGGCATAAACTGGATTGATTATTGAACTAGATTGCTAGTACATAGTGAACCATTATATAGGCTTCTGGGGGAAGCTTTGGATGAAATCACAAGTTTTGGTAGGCATCAAGATCAGCCCAAATCAGCTCTTGGTCGTGCATACCTCTTCATGGGTGTGTGTGGGTGTGTGTAGAGCATGTGGAGTCAATGCAAGCATCAACTAAATCAAGTACGCAAGTCTAGTAGACAAATACACTAAATGTAGACAAGGTACAATAAGGGGAGAGCTCCATGGTGTGGGCTTAGGAACTCATTCTTAACACAATGAAGGATGTGATAGAAAGCTCTAAACCTTATACCAAGCTTATCATTGGAAGAAAAAACATCAAAACACCCATTGCTTCAAAGAATCTTAATCCAAATGGAGCTTAACAGGCTTTTGCATTTGGCAAAGATGAGAATTCTACATGGCCTTGTTTTGAAGATCATAGTCTATAATCAAGACCATGGAAAGAAAGAAGTGAGGGCCATGCTGGGGACCATCAGCTACACGACCTCCAAATGGGTATACCATGATTCTTGACATCCCTCCCACTTGAGACCGATACCAAGACAGGATTTATAAGACCTAGGAGACTGAGATGTCGGATCCACCGCCTACCACCCTATATATAGGCCGGCTCCTAGCTTTAGACATAGTATGGATCCCCAGTCCATACTGGTCCAGTCCGAGTCCCTTGCTCAGGTCCCTGACCCCCTAGGTCGAGCCTTGATCCTTAACAAGAGTGGTGATACACTAATGTGTTTCCACAATGGCATCCCTCATGGATCCAAATGTTCATTTGACTCGAACATGGTTCAGTGGGAGGTTCAATGAAATCATGAATAACATCCTGATAGTACCTCTTTTCAATTTCCATGAAAGTAACTTGCTGATGTAACTCATTCGCCAAGTTTAAGTCCTTGACTTGTTATCTTCTTGTATCAGTAAACAACCCCACTATAATTAGTTTCAATGTTGAGAACCTGAATTATACATGAAGCTCCAACTATGACAATAAATGCTTACTAATTGGATTGCTTGGTGCTAACGTACGCACTTCGCATATCCTTTAACATAGGATTACACTTTGTGGACTGCCTAATCTGCATATCCCCTTGGATACTGACAGTACTGAGGTATGTTTCCCCATGGTTTATTAAACAAGACAGTCTTGCAAAATGAAAGATAAATAGGGACCACCGTTCCTTAGAATATTTCTAAGAAATCAACAATGTTATGAATAACCATCTTGGTTAACTTGAAAGATCCACAAGCATCCAAACCAAGCCGTGACCTCTTTTGGTGATTGGTAGATCCAAAAGTAATCTCATAGAGTTACTGCACATAAAATGAAAAATGCTTCATAAGAAATTTAATGTGATGAATATGCATGCCGCTCCAAATCAGCCTTTGTTAAACACTAGGGTCCATAACACCTAGTGTGCATGCATTTAGCAAAACAGATCCAAACCTGCATATCCATGATCATACTTGCCAATACTTATGGTGAATGTGATGCTGCTAGCACACATTAAAGGGGAGTGTAAATAGTTCTGAAGAGAAACTAAATACTTTCTACTACAATCATTTGCAAGCCTTGCTAAAATGTTTGAACCATAATAGAAGGACACATTAATCACTTCTAGGTACAAACAATGAAACCTTTTCATTAACAACTCATACTTTTGCTATATGCATAAACAACCATCTGTTAATGTTATTTAGCTGCACTTGTAACCTGAACAAGTCGTTCTGCGTATCCGAAAATTTATGGCCACTGAAATTGTACTTGATACAATGTGCTGAAAATAGTCTAGAAAATGGATTCGGCCAGCACCTAGGGACATGGCTGCGACACATAAATGAAGTAGTGGTGCCAGTGTCAGTTCTAGAGACTCATATTCTCTACATGTGGAATATGTCTTAGGTAAGGATGTCTGAAAAAAGAACATCCTTCAACTACAAGATGTACTTTGGTGTGGAGGTAATTGCAAACACTCCACGACGTGAGTGAGAGAAACCCTCATTATCCTTACTCCACATTGGCTAAAACGAACTCATTGAGTTCCTAGACCATTCTGTATCCCATGCAAAAACATGTGCCAAATCAAACCCTACAAGTGGGTATATAACTCCATAATGCAAAAACTTATTTTGTACACCACATCCCAAATTTCTTGGCTCTTACATGACCAGAGAAAAATATGGATGAAAACGTAGAAGTCTATGCATCCTACTTGGAAAAGTAAAAAATAAAACAAAAAATTAGATGCGTACCTAGAGGTTGAACATAGTATTTGCTTATCCGTAGTGAAAGGCACCTACCCAAATTTCCTGCCTACAAAGGCTTAGGAACACTAATTGAAAATTAGTGAAATGCAAGTAGTATTGCACATGTAACCTTGGATGTTGCCTTTGCAATCAAAACCCCTTGGTTAAAATCGACATTGTCAAACCCCTTGACTAAACTTTTTTAGAGAAAGTACTCAACTAGCAGCCGGCCCTTGGCCTGTATCCGTGACCCCCCTTGAGTTTTCCCTTGTTACTTTGGAAACTTAAAATTGTCCACTACCCCTTGGAAGTTGGTGAACGTCTGTCCTTGAAAGTATAAGTGTGAAGGTTCCAATCATGTAGACACTCTTAGTGCTATAAATAAAATAGGAGATCCACTGAAGTTGGAATCGTATTCACAACTAGATCATTTCCGGACCCAAAAATCCATAATCTTGGGTTTTTGTGAACAACCGTACTGTCTGAAATGCTGGCTTCATCTATACACCTTGGCAGAGATAAGCCCGTATGAGTTTAAGACATTCCAAAAATCAACTTGATTTTCAGACTTAAAGTGTGTAGTGTTAAAATAATGGCCAAAAAATTACTAATGGCAAATCTTTGACTTGTCCATTAGAATCGATGGGTACTCAACTAAATAGAGATGTTCGATCACTGATGGATTACAAATAGATGGCTCTTAGAAATTCCAAAATAGGTGGCAATAGATGGATCTTAGCCCTGCCTGCTGTCTCTTAGCTCTTCTTGTTACCGTATTGACATAGAAAGATTCAATAAAATCATGCCTAATTTCACCTTTCCCGCATAGAAAGAGAGAGGAGAGAGAGAGAGAGAGAGAGAGAGGAGAGAGAGAGAGAGAGAGAGAGAGAGAGAGAGAGAGAGAGAGAGAGAGAGAATGATGGGCTAAGGAAAACCCCCTATTCCAATGTGGTGTATGCCCCTTGCATATGCTCCAGTGCAAACCATGTCCGTGTCATAGCTTATCCTATAAGCGTACAATAGTATGTGTGTACAAGGCTCTTGTAGAGAGAGGTACCATAATTCACATCTGGACCCACCTAGCATGCATGTGGTCATGACTGTACCAGAGTGACTTAGGTATGACAGTTTTCTTGTGAAGAAAAATAAAAAAAATACTTGAAACCATCCATAACTGAGCTCGTCCTTGATAGATTAGCTAGTGCTATAGCGAAAGCGTAAATAGTAATGAGATGGAATTATGTCAATGTCATTGGCATGCCATACACGTAGAGGTGTAAGCCATTGGCAACATTGACGGCCCTACAGATTGAGCCGATACCAAAAGTGCCTTGCACAATTGTCCTTGGAGACATTGAAGGCCCCACAGATTGAGCCGATACTAGAAGTGCCTTGCACAATTGGACATGGATAAATCACAATTTGCTGTTGTCTTATGTAATTGTGAGCTTGTATCCGCACATTGTGGAATGCCCAAAACTGTGTGCCAATGTTGTTGATTTGAAAAAACGGGCAGGATCTTGGCAGGGGTTAGAAGCCTTGCTTCTCACAAATGTTGTCAAAGAACTTTGCTTTTGTACAATAGGAAATCTTTGCCAATTTAAAAGTTAAAGTATAGAAAAACAAGAAAACTTAAAATTGTCTATACTGGTTGCCCTGCAGAGGAGAGTTGTCCTGAGTTTTCGAAATAAAAACTTGCTTAAATCTACTCATAGCCATATTTGCTTCTCTAGTGAGGTAGCGATGCCCTCGTGTGATTTAAAAACCTACAGAAATCTTGGAAAGTTTCCCTAAGTTCATATGCTAATAGCATATTCCAAACTTTGGAAATCGTGATGCCAAATGCCGAAAGGGAAGCTCTGCTTCACATAAATACTCATGGAGTGCTGGTGCTAGCTAACAACAGATACTCTTGCCAGTTTACAATATCATAGCAAAAGAAAGTGGACCTCAGCGATCATTCACAGTAATCAACCTTGTCGAATTGTACCATGTATTGGAAAGGAGAAAAATACTTGCAAAGTATGTACCTCATACTTGTGGCTTGATTACGATTGTCCTTGACCATATAGATTCATCTTGATTGACAAAATCTCTGTAAAAATACAAATCCAGAATGTGACATAGAGAAACCCCCTATCGTCTATTGAAGCTATAACGAGTGGTCGGCCATGCCAAGCACCTTTGCCTAAATCTTGTTTTAAATATACTAGAAGTACCCATTGAATGATCATGCCATATAGTGGTAAAGGTCTCCCAAATTGATCTGCTCATAGCATACTCCAAACTGTGGGGAGGTATTATAATATAAGAATGAAAAGGAAATCCTTTCTTTGGACATTTGCCTTAGAGATGTGCGCATACCATGCATCAAAAAGAAAACCTCAAGGACCAAATCCTGAGTGTTGTACTAGATATAGCTATTTATATTCAGTTAGTGAGCCTTGCTCGATTATGAAAAAACCATTTTGGAGACCAAGTGAACCGTGCTCCAGAATTCAAATTCCAACTGCATAATTGGAACTAAATAGACAAGAAAAATGTTAAAAATGATCAAGAATTGACTTGACGTGTCGTCCACATGGCCTATTCCTTGAACCTCGAACCGTTGCTAGTCTGTCATCAAATTGACGAAATAACCTGACCAAATCTTCTTGCTGAAAGAGAGTGCCTCCCATTCCAAAATGTAGGGAACAACCACAATCAAACATAGCCATGCAAGTGTTAATAGGACTAAAAGCCTTGCTTGTTTGATCGATCCCCTTGTAATAGAGTCGATATATAGTTGATGAGATAATGTGTAAATTTGAAGTTTATTTTTTTGTAATTGACTAGCAAGGAAGTCGTCAAATTTCTATTGAGGTCATTTTTTGTACTTTGCTTGCATGACTTGCATGCAATGCAGCATGTGAGCTTGCTTGCTAAATTTTTGCAATTAGCTCCTCGCGTGGGTTGCATGCTTCTCATCGACCCTGCCGGGAGTCCCACTGTGGGAACAAACCATTCAAGGGTGTAAAAGCCCAAAACATTGGGCGCTTTGTGTGAACAAGGGGTCGCCCAAGTCTGGCGATGGCGGGTAGACTATGCAGGAAAGAGAAGCTTGCCAACTTTGCGTACAATCCGAATCTCTGGACTCGCCCGTGTCGAAACCTGCCCCCTTGGGCCATGGTGAATCCAAAGCAAGAGGATAGATAGATCGGTTTCATGCAGGTCAGGTTCGACCACTTGTGGGTGTAAGGACGCGTGCCCGCGTATTGATCGTTTCACTATTTAGCCCCTCCCAAGGGTAGTTTCCCGCAACAGCTGGTCGCTTCACTATCGAAGGGGTAGTTTCCGGTAGCATCTCTGCCCTCTGTTGGTTGCACCATCCTCACTAAGGGGATTGTGCCCATGGTCTTCCCTCCTTCCTTGCCAGAGAGCTTGTCCACGGTAGAGGAGAGAGAGAGAGAGAGAGAGAGAGAGAGAGAGAGAGAGGAGAGAGGAGAGAGAGAGAGAGAGAGAGGAGAGAGAGAGAGAGAGAGAGAGAGAGAGAGAGAGAGAGAGAGAGAAGACAGTAACACCAGCCATCACATACACTCCCCCCCTCCATGGCTCCTTCCCTCCCGTGAGCTCTGATAGCAATATAAGACCTATGAGACTGAGATGTCGGATCCACCACCCTACCACCCTATATATAGGCCGGCTCCTGGCCTAGCATAATACATATCCCCAGTCCACAGTGGCAGTCCGAGCCCCTGGCTCAGTTCCTTGACCCCCTAGGTCGAGCCTTGCTCCTTAGGATCCTTGTTCTGACAGGACTCCTCCTGCTCTTCGATGCCAACTCAAGGGGGTGATAACATTCACTTTTTCTCATATGGAACCTTTAACCCCAAAATATCTTTCTCTTATCGTTTCAAGTTTCAAAACAAAGCCCTTAGACTAAATCTGAACTCTACCTTCAAGGGTCAACTGGTGAGAGTCCTCTAATTCACCATTGGTTCAAGGTTAGTGATGCTTTTTTTCTCAATTATGATTGCACACAGCCATCAATTTGTTGCCCTAAGATGAGTGTATTTACTAACTACACGAGTCCCTCGTTCCCAAGTTTGTAGATCGAAATCCCTTCCAAGGTTCTTGACTTAATTTAATGGAAAACATAAAATTGGTCAAATTTTTGGCCACCAACAGATTAACCCTATGAAATCCAACCTTCCATCGAACCATTTGGTAAATGCACCCTTTGTAGTTTCAGGTATACGATGATACTAGAAAACAATATTCTAAACATGTCGAATAAAGAATTCATACATTTCAAGCATTTGAAAGCAACATGCAATTGTTACATACCCTTGCAAGTGTGCATTTATCAGGCTACTCTCACCTTTTTTTGTTTTAAAATATTTTTATTTCCTTTCTCCTTTAGTATTATTAGAGTTATCTAGTTATCTTTCAAGCAATCACATATACTTCTCTAGGCATATCCCTATCCTCCCAGACTCGGGTATCGTGTCTCCTCCACCACGTGTGGAGGCGACATCTTTACACAACTTCTAATTCTTAATTTTTTTTACATTATTTGGAAAAGGCTTACAAATAATCTATCTTCTTAAGTTCTTTTTAAATAAATATCCCAAGAAGCAAAGCAAAGGTCCGTCTGATGAGAACAATTGCGGGATAGCCCATTTATTGTTCCTAGTCTTTAAAGGTTCCTTTTTACCAACAATTACAAGAGTTCCTTAATTAAATCGCATATTCCTTCCTTATCCAATTCCAATTTGGATCCATTTTCCTTCCTCCATTTCTATCGACATCAGGCCTACCCGGACTAGGCTGATTTCTAGACATATCCGTGGGTCTCACACCACCGATCGAGACTCACTCCCATCCAATCCCATTTTTTAGGAATTGAATGAATCAGAGCTCAAAATATATACGATTGGTTATGAGTCCTAGACAAAAAGGACCATTCATCCCAGGTAAACACATGCGTCGTTCTTTTCCAAACTTGTAAGACAAGTTTCATACTTAAAAATTCTATGTTATGCTAGGGCTATCCACATCAACTATTCTCGGTAAATTTTTTTGTCCTAGTTGAAATTCTAAATTGAGTTCCTTGAGCTATAATCCCTTAGTTCCTAATTCGTTTTAATGTCTACTTAAACAAGACCTTAAGAAATACAACAAGTCTCTTGGGAGTTTAATATTTTGTCTCGTCATAAGTTTCAAGTTAACCTCGTCTTGGGTGAATCCCATATGTTCGTCTTGCATCATTTTCTATCCATGGAGAATATTCATGGGAGCGATGAGAGTTTTATGTTCAAGAAACATGGTCATCACTTCCATGAAGATATCCCCTTATCCTCCCCCATATCGCAATTGCAAAACAAATTTGAAAAGAAACAATGAATATGCTCTTTATGACGATCCTTGCTTTAGAGTGGGTCATGAATTGCAAACATAGAACTTTAGAGTGCACCAACTTACCTTTGTAAACTTCTTTTGAGTGCTATGAAGTGTCTATAGCATGCACACATACCAATAAAGCTTCTTAGCTCATGTAGATTCCGTGGATTAGGCCATGCTTTTATTAACTCTAACTTTGATGGATCCATACGGATACCATCGTGAGAGATAATATGACCTAAGTATTGAATCTCTTGAGAGAAAATTCGCTTTTTCGCTTTTCTTTGGTTGAGGAAAAGCTTGTTCTCCCTTAATGCTTGAAAAATCACTTGGAGATGTTGCTTAAGTTCCTCGAAAGATTGGAGTAGATGATGATATCATCAAAGAATACTCCACTGAATTTGTAGTAGGTCCAAATACTCCATTAGATGATTGAACGTAGCTGGTGCATTAGTCAAGCCATGTCACTCGGGGGCTTCACTATGTGTAAAACTACCATATCACGTGCGTTCAAGACATGTTTGTAAAACCCCTTATCTGTAAATTTTGTTAGGAATATAATGTACCCTTTTCTTTTAAAATCTGTAAGTTTTTTTTCAAAGTTGAAAAAACAATGTCCTTCTGTATATATATATTTCTGTAAGTTTCAAGAACTTTAAATACCCTTTTGTTGAACTCACGTGATAGGTTACATTTTTCTTAGGTACCTCCCTGGGCCATGTCATAATAATCAATATCTAATTCTCCTAAATGATTTTCTCATGTTAAAGTGATCATTTAATATGGGGAAGTGCCAAGGGAGAAAAAGCTAGATTATTGGTTAAGCTAGCAGACCGGCCCACAGTAGGGATCCAAAGGAGGGAAAATAGGGATCCAAAGGGGGGGGCCATCTGCAAAAGAGCAATGTGAAACAATGGGCTTAAAAGACCCTAAGGTTCAGCCCATTAAGACTTCCAAAATGCTAGGTTCCAAAATTCAAAGGTTGGTGTCCAAAGGCCGTGTCCAAAGGCCAAACACTAGGGAAATTGGATGCTTTGTGTGTGTCACAAAAAGTCTTCATAATGTAGACATGTAGTAGTATTAGTGTGTATACGCGCTTCACCAAAGGCACTTTTCTCAAATGGGTTTTTCCCCCTACATCTGGTGTGAAAGGACACCTTATCTCTTAGGGTCTCATATAAGCTTTGTAGCTCTAAGTTTGTATATACTCTATTATTCTAATACAGAGAGATAGACTACAGAGATCTCGTAGGCAAGCTCTGTGTCTTCTCCTTCTCCATCTTCTTCCTACTCTACTGAGTTGCTGTCTTCCTTCTATTTCCTGTTTCATCATCTTCAACAATTGGTATTAGAGCAAGGTGATTTCTAGAGCCTCTACTTGCGTTTTCGCGTCCGCGCGCGCGCAATCGCAGTTTTCAGGCAGTTTTTGAAAAATTTTCTCGTGGGGGAGCATCCTCGACGTTCTGGGGGTATTCTCATCAGGTGATGACCTGGGGTTTTAACCCCCCTTTTGAAGCCGTTCGAGCCCTCAAATTTTTTTTATAAGCAACGTAGCAGAAGTTACTTTTCGGAGGCGTTTAGATCAAGAGGGTGTGCTTTTTGACAGCTTTTCTTTAGGTAAACAGTTCTTTTGGGAAGCAGCTTGTCTTAGCTTTGTGCTGAGATTTTGTGTAGAGTTTTTCTTTGCATTGGAGAGGAGATTTGTGAATCTCTTGGAGGTTCTTTTTGCTCTCTTGTGTGCATCCACAATACCACCAAAAGACTTTTGCAGCCACAAATAATATATTATTTGGCTGAATTTTTTAAGTAAAGAAGAACCCCGAATTGAAGGAGCGTTCAACATGAAAGATGTAGCTCGTGATCTCAAATTTTAGCTCAAATTTTTTCAGAATTTTTGGAGTTATAAACGCGGAGCTATGATTTTTGTAGTGGACCCCAGTTTTCTCATGTAATGGTCACACAGGCCATACCTAGTTTTCTTCCCTCTAGAATGGCTATGGTTCTACAAGTCTTCAAGCATGATTACAAGAGACAAGGCTCTTTTAATGAGGTCTTGGCAAGTCTAGAGTGATTCTATCACCATTTTTGGAGGATCCATCCTCATCAACAAATATCCACCTTCGACAACCTCTCTTTAAATTTTCTTACCTCTCTCTTCTCTCCCTAATAAGCTTATGTCTAGCCAAAGCTAGACTATTGTAAATATTTCCTATCCTCTACATCCTACCCACATTTCTCTCTTCTCTCTCTCTATTGACTCTGGTATTTTAAATAATGAGGAGACAAGACGGGAGCCACAGTCACATGCACCCCATTTTCCTAGTCACCAGAGTGGGACACTCACTTCAATTAGAAATATTGCTAAATCCTCTCCTCCTTCCCTATATAAGGAGGCCATGAGAGCTCACCATGACAAAAAAAAAACACACACAACATCACCAAAGAATACACTATGCATTGTGTGTGCCTAGTGCACACACACACACACCCACACCATCACCATCACCATCACCGCAATCACCATGCTCGTCTTGAGCATGACCTCTACACCCTTGGGCTGGAAGAAAACAAGCTAAAAACTAAATGGGAAACTGATGAAGATGGATGCATACCATCACCCTCGTGCGAGTCTTTGCCATCAACTCCCACCATATCCGCCATGTGCTCTACCACTCTCACCCTTCTCATTCCCCTTCCATTCCCTCCCCCTATGCTCCCCATTTCATCGCCTTATTCTCTAAATAAAGCTTGAGTTTTTGTGAGTATGTTTTCCTGCAATGTTTTGCCCATGTGAGGTGTGAGGAATCGCCACCTAGTCTTGTGTTTGAGTGAGATTATGTGTATGTGTGAAGGGTGTGCGGATTTGCCATCCTTCTGTGGTTCCTAAGTTAC